>NC_090324.1:20445494-20745494 GCF_040869045.1 Eurosta solidaginis
GTGTTAATGAGTATTTTAAAAGGGAGTGGGCCTTAAATCTATAAGTGGACGCCTTTTCGAGATATCGCCATAAACGTGGACCAGGGGTGACTCTATAATGTGTTTGTACGATATGGGTATCAATTTAAAGGTATTAATGGGGGTTTTAAAAGGGAGTGGTGGTAGTTGTATGTGTGAAGGCGTTTTCGAGATATCGTCAAAATGTGGACCAGGGTGACCCAGAACATCATCTGTCGGGTACCGCTAATTTATTTATAGATGTAATACCACGAACATTTATCCTTCCAAGATCTTAAATGCTTTTGATTTCGCCCTGCAAAACTTTTTCAATTTCTTCTATTTAATATGGTAGTTGTCACACCCATTTTACAAAGTTTTTTCTAAAGTTATATTTTGCGCCAATAGACCAATCCAATTACCACGCTTCATCCCTTTTTTCGTATCGCAACGCTTTGTTCGCATGATCTGGAAGTCTCCCATCCATAGTACTCCAAGGTAGGACATAGATGTAACTATTCTAGATTGCATAGTCCAGAAGACAATTATAAACATGTAAAATAGATTTAAGTTAGGCTTAGGAAAGCCGTAATAAATAAATACATTACATTACATTATATTATTATGGAATTTTTTTTTTTTAGTAATTTTCGATATCGAAAAAGTGGGCGTGGTCATAGTCGATTTCGGCAATTTTTTTGCACATATATAAACTGAGTTCAGATAAGTACGTGAACTGAGTTTAGTAAAGATATATCGATGTTTGCTCAAGTTATCGTGTTAACAGCCGAGCGGAAGGACAGACGGTCGACTGTGTATAAAAACTGAGCGTGGCTTCAACCGATTTCGCCTTTTTTTCACAGAAAACAGTTATCGTCCTAGAATCCAAGCCTCTACCAAATTTCACAAGGATTGGTAATGGTTTGTTCGACATATGGCATTAAAAGTATCCTAGACAAACTAATGAAAAAGAGTGGAGCCACGCCCATTTTGAAAATTTCTTTTATTTTTGTATTGTGTTGCACCATATCATTGGAGTTTAATGTTGACATAATTTACTTATATACTGTAAAGATATTAACTTTTCTTTTAAAATTTGACTTTAAATTTTTTTTTTTAAAGTGGGCGGGTCGATATCCGATTTTGCCAATTTTTATCAAGCATACATATAGTAATAAGAGTAACACTCCTGCCAAATTTCATCATGATATCTTCAACGACTGCCAAATTACAGCTTGCAAAACTTCTAAATTACCTTCTTTTAAAAGTGGGCGGCGCCACGCCCATTGTCCAAACTTGTACTAGTTTTCTATTCTGCGTCATAAGTTCAACTCACCTACCAAGTTTCATCGCTTTATCCGTATTTGGTAATGAATTATCGCACTTTTTCGATTTTTCGAAATTTTCGATATCGAAAAAGTGGGCGTGGTTATAGTCCGATATCGTTCATTTTAAATAGCGATCTGAGATGAGTGCCCAGGAACCTACATACCAAATTTCATCAAGATACCTCAAAAGTTACTTAAGTTATCGTCTTAACGGACGGACGTACGGACGGACATGGCTCAATCAAATTTTTTTTCGATACTGATGATTTTGATATATGGAAGTCTATATCTATCTCGAATCCTTTATACCTGTACAACCAACCGTTATCCAATCAAAGTTAATATACTCTGTGAGCTCTACTGAACTGAGTATAAAAACTAAAAAACACGCTTTTAAATAATATCGAACTAAAAAGTTAAAAATAATTTTCAAAATAAATTTAAAACAATAATGTACGAAAAAAATTGATATACGAAAATTTTGCACAAAGCGCCCACGCTTTTTTCAATATATTTAATATCAATATTTTTCGTTCATTATTGTTCTGAACTTATTTTGAAGATTATTGTTTACTTTTGAGTTCAATATTAGCCGTGGTTTTTTACGCGCATTACATCAACACTTAAGTTTTGCAAGGACTGCTAAGTGTAAAACTTTATCTACACCACTGAAATAGTTGCGAAGAAAATTAGTACTGCTAAATTTCAATATGCATTATACTCAGTTGCAACTGAAATATGTCTCCACATTTTATCTCTACACTATTCTCCATTAAGTGTGTGTGACCACGATTAATCGCAACCGATAATTCAGCTATGGGTTATACACTATGGCCAACAGAGGTTCGTGTCTCCACTATTAAGCAAAACTCGTTTTGTAGCGAGTTATTTAACCATTGCCGCGAGTCTTCAATAATGGCTCTCCTTTGGGCGCCAGGTCTACAGAGTTACAAACATACATACAAGTGAAGCTACTATAAGCGTATTAAAAATATATTCTCGATAAGAGGTGAGTGTGAGCTTTTGTAGTAAACACAAACGCCCCTCATATAACTTAAAGTGTCTGAGAACCGGCTAGAGGATCGTCTAATTTGTTGCAAATACGAGCCGGAGACGAAAACATGATCAAATTCAAAAAGTTTTATTACTGATAAACAAATAAAGAAAACAAAATCAATGCGATGGATCTTTAGGCGGACGTGTGGTTAAAGCTTTAGTTAGTACAATTAAAGAGTGTGATGTGACGGTATGTTTCCATAGATTCTTTACTACTGTAAATCTACTAGAGAACCATGAGTTCTCAGCGTGAGGAACATGCATGAAAAATATAAAAAATCTACCACAAACAAACGAAAAATGGGATAGAGGGGAATCCTCGTTCAGGGTCAGCAAATCTGGTATTCTTTGCGTTAAATGGCAGGACAGAAAGGAAGTCTCATAATAGTTGGCAATTGCTATAAGCTGACAGTGATAACAGTGAGTAAAACGTGGAAATGTGGAACACCATTTCCATAGTCTAAACAAATTTTGCAGAGAAACAATAGGTGGAGTAGATCGCGCCGACCAAATCGCAGGCATGTATGACTATGATCGCAAGTCAACGAAATGGTGGAAACAAGTTTTCTACCGTCTTGTAATATTTTCTGCTGTGAATGCGTTGGTAATTTATTGTGATCTCCGAAGAGACAAAACTCTATTTATTGTGTTCATTGTAACACTAGCCGAGACATTAATATCTGAAGGTATTAAAACTGCAGCCGTACGCATATCCCAATCACAAAGCCTTTTATCTCAAAGACAGATGGAGCTGGGCAACGTATCCTAGCATTTACCAATTCCTATTGAAACTCGCACATGTTGCGAAAAGTGTGCGCAGGGCAAAACACAAACCAGAACAAAACAAATTTGCCAGCAATGTGATGTACCACTTTGCAAGATGTGCTTCGTGCTTCGCAAAATATCATACTCAAAACTAGATTACATTCATACATAATTTTCGAAAGTTAAGAATTTTGTGTTTTCTTTTTGTAAACTTTTATTTTTTCCAATAAAAGATTAGCCATCAAGATTAAAAATTTGTATTATTATTTGAATTTTGAGAACTTCTGGTAAAAATGTACCACACAATAGTACCGGCGGTACAATGTTGTACCAGTCCCCCCTGCATTAGTTGTTGTAAACTTTATCCCAAATGCCATCCTTGCATATTTTATTCTTTGGACAGTACATACTTTGTATGTAATCATATGTTAAAACAAGTAAGGAAGGCTAAGTTCGGGTGTAACTGAACATTACATACTCAGCTGAGAGCTTTGGAGATAAAATAAAGGAAAATCACCATATAGGAAAATTAACCTAGGGTAACCCTGGAATAAGTTTCTATGACATGGGTATCAAATGAAGATATTAAAGAGTATGTTAAAAGGAGTGTACCATAGATATATAGGTGGACGCCATTTCGAGATATCGTCATAAAGGTGGACCAGGGGTAACTCTAGAATGCGTTTGTACGATATGGGTACTATTACGTTCTTGATTATTAAGACGTAATTTCAATTAAGAGATTTATTCAATTCAAATAGGATAACTATATATATATACAAAAACTACTTCACAAATAAAATTAATATGTGGAATGACAATAATTATGGTTTTATGCAGTTAGCTGATGTCGACCGAATGCCCGAATATCTCACTTTGTCTTGTCACTTCTGCAATTGTATAGGGTTGCCAACAGGTACCAAATGAAAGGTGTGAGTGATTATTTAAAAGGGAGTGGGCCTTAGTTCCATAGGTGGACACCTTTTCGAGATATCACCATAAGGGTGGACCAGGGGTGACTCTAGAATGTATTTGTACGACATGTGTATGAAATGAAAGGTGTTAGTGAGTATTTCAAAAGGGAGTGGGCGTTAGTTCTATAGGTGGACGCCTTTTCGAGATATCGCCATAAAGGTGGACCAGGGGTGACTGTAGAATGTGTTTGTACGATATGGGTATCAAATGAAAGGTGTTAGTAAGTATTTTAAAAGGGAGTGGGCCCTAGTTCTATAGGTGGACGCCTTTTCGAGATATCGCCATAAAGGTGGACCAGGGGTGACTCTACAATTTGTTTGTACGATATGGGTATCAAAGGAAAGGTGGCAAGGAGTATTTTAAAAGGAAGTGGGCATTAGTTCTATAGGTGGATGCCTTTTCGAGGTATCGCCATAAAGATGGACCAGGGGTGACTGTAGAGTGTGTTTGTACGATATGGGTATCAAATGAAAGGTGTTAGTAAGTATTTTAAAAGGGAGTGGGCTCTAGTTCTATACGTGGACGCCTTTTCGAGATATCGCCATAAAGGTGGACCAGGGGTGACTCTAGAATGCGTTTGTACGATATGGGTATCAAATGAAAGGTGTTAATGATTATTTAAAAGGGAGTGGGCCTTAGTTCTATAGGTGGACACCTTTTCGAGATATCGCCATAAAGGTGGATCAGGGGTGATTCTAGAATGTATTTGTACGATATGGGTATCAAATGAAAGGTGTTAGTGAGTATTTCAAAAGACAAAGGGCTTTAGTTCTATATGTGGACGCCTTTTTGAGATATCGCCATAAAGGTGGACCAGGGGTGATTCAACAATTTGTTTGTACGATATGCGTATCAAATGAAAGGTGTTAATAAGTATTTTAAAAGGGAGTGGCCCTAGTTCTATAGGTGGACGCCTTTTTGAGATATCGCCATAAAGGTGGACCAGGGGTGACTCTGGAATGCGTTTGTATGATATGGGTATCAAACGAAAGGTGTTAATGAGTATTTTAAAAGGGAGTGGGCCTTAGTTCTATAGGTGGACACCTTTCGAGATATCGCCATAAACGTGGACCAGAGGTGACTCTATAATGTGTTTGTACGATATGGGTATCAAATGAAAGGTGTTAATGATTATTTAAAAGGGAGTGGGCCTTTGTTCTATAGGGTGACGCCTTTTCGAGATATCGCCATAAAGGTGGACCAGGGGAGACTCTAGAATGCGTTTGTACGATATGGGTATCGAATGAAAGGTGTTAATGAGTATTTTAAAAGGGAGTGGGCCTTAGTTCTATAGGTGGACACCTTTTCGAGATATCGCCATAAAGGTGGACCAGGGGTGACTCTATAATGTGTTTGTGCGATATGGGTATCAAATCAAAGGTATTAATGGAGGTTTTGAAAAAGAATGGCCCTTAGTTGTATATGTGAAGGCGTTAATAAACCAATCCAATCACCATGTTTCATCTTTTTTTTCGTATATTATTGTATTTTGTTGCACCATGTCATTACTGGAGTTGAATGTTGTCATAATTGACTTATATACTGTAAAGATATTGAATTTTTTGTTAAAATTCAAATAAAAAATTTTTTTTTTTAAAAGTGGGCGTGTTCTTCATCCGATTTTGTTAATTTTTATTAAGCACACATAGAGTAACAGGAGTAATGTTCCTGCCAAATTTCATCATGATATCTTCAACGACTGCCAAATTACAGCTTGCAAAACTTTTAAATTACCTTCTTTTAAAAGTGGGCGGTGCGACGCCGATTGTCCAAAATTTTACAAATTTTCGATTTTGCGTCATAAGTTTAACCCACCTACCAAGTTTCATCGCTTTATCCGACTTTGGTAATGAATTATCGCACTTTTTCGATTCTTCGAAATTTTCGATTTCAAAAAAGTGAGCGTGGTTATAGTCCGACATCGTTCATTTTAAATAGCGATGGGTGCCCAGGAACCTACATACCAAATTTCATCAAGATACCTCAAAATTTACTCAAGTTATCGTGTTAACAGACAGACGGACGGACGGACGGACATGGCTCAATCAAATTTTTTTTCGATACTGATGATTTTGATATATGGAAGTCTATATCTATCTCGAATCCTTTATACCTGTATAACCAACCGTTTTCCAATCAAAGTTAATATACTCTGTGTGCAAAGCACGCTGAGTATAATTATGCTTTTTGTTGGTGGCGGTTTCAACGAAACTCGTTTGTTTGCTTTTGTTCTACTTATAGAACTACAAAGAATTAACCAATGTTGTCTATTTGTATGAACTAAGCGGTGATTGCCCTCATTGCTTTTTTAAATGTATGAAAACATTTATTTTAGCAATTTTAATTTATAATTTATTTAATAATTTTCGGAAAAATTTAAACAACGTCACATCAGGACGGACAAGGCGACAGGTGTTTTGATTATACCTTGTAAATCTCTTCAAAGCCTTTTCTACCTGGAGTGGGATTTCAACCCGAACTCCTACGATGATTGAAGTGTTACAAACGCATGAAGCCACGTCATTCCTTAGTTGTTGCTCCTCCTTTTTCTGTCCTTTGTTAAACTTGAGAGCAAAAACTGAAGGTGGCCCAACGTCGAGGCCGGTCTGTTTACAAACCAAATTTTACAAGGCAAAATAAATTTAGCAAATTTAGTCGAGCCGATTTCTGATTGAAGTATTTTGGCTTTTCACGTTTTCTGTTTATCAGCTTATCTGGGTATAGTTTTTTCACAGTTTACACAACAAAATGCGTTTTAGAGGAAATGAGGTGAGAATATATCAGTTATTTGCCGGGGGACCTCCAGATATATTGTTCTGATATAGATAACGGATAAAACTCAATTTAATTATTTTCAGTTTTAGGATCATTGCAGCTACATTCTTGAAAGTTGAATTGTCCATAGCTGTGCATAAATATTTGCCAGTGGCTTTTTGTCTTTGTTATTAACATATCCAAACTTTCAGAACATGGCCTTGGTGGTTCTCTTCTGACAATGAGCAATGTACAACAACTAGAACGAATGAAAGTCGAGCAACAACCAATAAATTTTTCAATTTCAATGGAGACGCAAGCAGCAAGTAATAATCATATAGTCAGCAGAGAATCAGATAACCTTCTCTGTGTGCAAATAGGAGCCAATGCAGAGTTTTTAAATAGTCCAATGCCTGAGAGATTTAAAAGAGATTTTGAACCCTGTCAGTTTGAAATTAAAAATATTGCAAGTATTCAAGACTTGCCATTTTCTTACGGCGTGGCAGATGAAACTACAACTCCATCGATAGCCAGTGATGGTACATTGTCTGAAGCGCACTCATTAGGATATACTTATAAGCCCTTGGTGGAACATAATATCTCTTCTCATAATGCTATAAGTGACTCCGCTAATTGCTTTATGTCAAATGTTGACATACCCCTGCAAGAGTACCATGAGCGAGTTAATGTTTTTCGGGAAGTGGCCTCAAAACAAAAAAAGTACGGACAAATTGCTATAGAGGATACTGGGGGCATAGGAACATCGGCATCGAAACCAGAGGATAAGAATCTGCTTGACATTTTCAAATATGACACAGATGTAACCATCAAAAAGCCAATGATCGAAAATTTAACAAGTAAAACTACATCGTCGGTATTTCAGCCAAAAAATAAATCGAAGAATAGCAAACCACACAAGAAAAAGAGACACCACAAAAATTTAATGGAAACTCGAAGTAATTTGGAGAATAATATTAATGCTATTGGAACTATTACAACCAATCCTAAAGCAACAAGTTCCAAGGAGATATATAGCACTTCTAACGTTCATAATTTGAGCGAACGACGCCCACCTTCTTCATCGTCTGAGCGATTGGGTACACCTTTAGTCGGACAGAAGAAACATTCGTTTGTTCATTTAAATGATGATGACACTTTCCTACTCGACAACATGGCCGAAATACTTCTATTAGAGATAAATAAAATTAAAGGTTTGCAAGTATTAAGTGCTTCTCAAGTTCGAAATTTACGAAAACTAGTTATAAGAGAAAAAACTTTTTTCGAAAACATTCATAAGATCAATAAGAATCTCTTATTACTACTGGTTAATCCCGTAACATTAGCCAAAGATTTGCGTGCACCTTGCAATGATAAGCAACGAAAATTTGAAATGGTCTTGAAAAAATTAGAGCGCAACATTGACACTCTTAAAAAGTTGATTGGCAGTTCATGTGGCGACTATAAACGGAAGTATTTAAGAGACGCTGAGATAATGCTGATGAAAACTGGGGACAAACTCCACGCTGGAACCATCAGAGATGATGAATGGAATACACGGGACAAAAATAATAAGTTCAAACACGATATTAAAATGGTGAAACCAGCGGAATCGAGCTTATTAGGTGAAATAAATATAAAATGCTCACCGATTCGAGACCCAAATAATAGATTGAGTAGCATATTTAGTGAATCACATTATGACTATGATAAACCTCTATTATGCAACAGCTCCAATTTAGGGGAAAAAACAAAAGAAGTAGAAACGCAAGAACAGAATATGTGCATTAAGAAACTAAATCATCTGAGCACAACATGCATCGCTGAGAGTAGCCATAGTCCTTGCATTAAATATTCTAATTACCATACCTCTGAGCTCTGTTTAGCTGAAATGAGTAAAGATCTACGTAGCCTATTGCAAACCTCGGCAGGACACACAAATAATTATTCCACGGAGCGATCACACTCTGCTACAAACCTTTACTGTAACGATGAGTATATTAAGTCAATAAAAAATAATTTAAAGGAGTATAATAGTATGCTCTTTCTATTGCATTTACAACAATCGAAACATCAGCACACATACAATGCATGTGGAGATAATCCAGCTATAGAAACTAACAGTCAATTATCATTGGATGTCGTTAATGATGCAGGAAGTCCACCTCCGCCTGCACCGCAGGATATTCAAATTGAAAATATTCATGAGTTTGAACGTGTAGCTGTACCGTCTATAATAACTCTAAATAAATTTCAACAACAGCAGCAGCCATATCTGCAACATCGCGAGTTGTCTCCGAATTGTGCTAAATCGGAATGGGGTCTATCCGCTCATAAATCACTGGATGCAAACGTATGTGGAAGTGTCGATATCAATATGGATTTACATATGTGTAATTCATTAACCCCTTCTAACACCAATATTGGTACTCCTTTAGCCAGTGGCTTCTGTGATGCCAGCACAGCTGTAAAATTTGAGAGCTCCACACATTCTGGATCTATAGAAGTTTATAACACAGAACTACATAACCATTTAAGCAAACCACAATTGCAGAAAAAAATACTTGACCATCAAAATTTAATTCAACCAGTCGGTAACAATTATATATTAGGTGAAGAAAATCTCAATTACATTATTGAACTGTCGAAGAACATTCCAATTTGTTCCGTATATGAGAATAAGTCTATTTTCAATATACTCATAAACGACGATTTTCATTTCACAGATGAACGATTTCCTTGGGAACGTCACTCTCAGCTTCACAGAAACAAAATTCAGCAGAGTCAGTCCATAGTAACCGGTATACCAGTTTGTTGTAATAGCGGCATTCCGGATCTCTTGCGTACTCCTTTACATGCAATATCACTAACTATTGGTAAAATCGCATCCACTAACTACGTTACAGATACTAAAATGGATATTGGTGAATTGAGTAAGCCGCAAGCTTTTAATCAGTATTTTAGTGGTCATCTGGAGTATTTTCCAATACCCAAAAGTGCTGTCGATTACCAAAGCAGAAAAGGGTTCGATTATTTTGAAAAAAACTCTGACTACCCAAATCACACCAAAAAAACGAAAAGTTGCAGCATAACCGACGTGCCACGAAGCTCCCGGGAATCGCTCCAAGGCCAAATGATTGATCGGAATGAATTTAAACGTAAGTATGCTTATATATTGCATCAAATACCGTCGAGCGAAAGCCAACAAACGAGTACATATTGCAACGGTGCTGCCACACATGAGAATATTTTTAAGTTATCGTCAAAAGTGTCAGCCGCATCAATGGAATTAAGTAGTGCTGGAGAGCTATCACTTGGGAAAAATGAAACTTCTGTTGGTGATAAAGAAATCAGAGAAGTGTATCATGAACAAATTAAAAGATTCCTTCCAAATGATCTAAAAATAAACCGTTTTTCGAGTTCCGTCAGTTCAAACTCATTGACGACAGATTATATAGAGGATTTGCAGATTGAAAATTGCAAAACAGGTAATTCCTATCTTGTTTTGCAAAACTCCGTACATATTAGTGAAACTTCGACATCGATCGCCCGTAAGCAAGAGACTCAGAATAAAGTTTGGAAAGCTAAAACAAATACATCAGACGCAACAACTTCAGGAAATAGTGCAGCCCTTATCACAACCAGCGCTGATAAGTTGGTAGTGCCTGAGGGTAAGAGAATGCACTCTAAATATACAATGATTATGAACAATGTTCCGCAGAAATCCAACGCGCTTCGTGAGCAAAACTTTTTAGGCTGCCGAAATGTTGCTGATAGTGCGACAATGTGTAATGATTCTGATAGCGGTGCAGATTCGCGTTGCTTTATTCCATCTGAAAAAAAAGTGGCTAGTGATTTCAGTGTTGGATACAAAAAACATTTATCCATGGCAAAGTGCCTTGACGAAGTTGTAAAAAAACACCACGAAAGAGAAAAGAGTGAAGAGCCTTATGCAGATGATATGACTTTTCATGATTATATTGTTGAGCTAGAGGAAAAAGGAGATCTTAATACTGAACACGGCATTGATATAAAATACTATAATATGCCTTGTCAAATGCCGCAATTGAATGAAGAAATTATATCAAATCCAGATCAAGAAAATGAGTTCGCTACCACGCAGTCTTTAGCCGAATATAGGAGTTCAAATAAAAAGATATTAGAAGGATGTGAGAGTGGTTATAACTTATTTTCTGTTAAAAATAACTTTAGTCATCAGCAGAGGTGTGGTTACAGGGAAGGAAAATTGTCATCTACCCATAAAATGAGTAAAAGTGAACAATTATTCTTTGGGGATGACACGAAAAATTTGGAAACGAATGTTATGCTAACAACGAGTCCCCCCACTCCTTATACCAATTTACCAGAAACAGTTCTCGGTTCTGAAGATAAGGGAGAGGAGTATGGTGGAAAAACTACGATTGTAGTGCCAAATTCTGAAATGTATTGCCAAGATATTACCTATGCCCAAAATTTGTTAACGACCATGAATAAATATATAGGTAAAATTAATATAGATAATATTTCGAACAACCAGAACAAACTAAACGGTCAGGGTAATGATCACATTTACACCAGTTCTCTTACGCTGTCCTTCGATAACCCTAGCGGATTACACGAAGAAGATGATAACCGCAGTCAATATTCATATCGTACATTGTCGTCGTCGCGACGTCAAAGTACCGTAGACAGTATTGATACTGACGATGAGTACTTTTGCTATGAGCTTCGTCAAATGAAAGAATTTGAAGAGCAAAAAAGCGCTATATCTGACGTACAAATCACAAATACGAACAAAGTCACAATGGCCTTACATTCAAAACACATACCACTTCTTACACAAATCGATGAACGTACAGGTGTTTGTGATTATCAAGATAAAGAAGTCCAAAATATAACAGGTAATATATTAATTAATAATGATTGTGTGCCAGATGAAAAAAGTAAACAACTGATGACTGAAGTATTGAGTGAACTTAAGAGTTTCGTCAAGAAATTGCCAACATCAGATAACTCTATGGCATATGCAGCAACATCGAAGTCATCAAAACGAAAAATGTCTGCAAGCCCTTTGGATCGTCTAACAAAAGTAACAGACATACATAAAGCATGGCAGGGTTGCAATGGTGATAACTCTGCAGTCTGTAGGGAGATATTTCGTAAGACTAAAAATGCATGTTCCAACGATAGCTATGAAGATTTTGATGTGCAACATATTCATAAGGAAAACTTACAAAAAGTAACAAGTTATGAAGGAGAAAATTTCGCACCACCAAAATGTTTTCAAAAACGACGCGATTGTGATCACGACAATATGAATGGCCTGCAAAAATATATAATGGCTCGAGAGCAGCGTGATTCCTTAAGCTCTCCATATTCATCCATTGAGGAAGTACCAAATTATGAAAATTGCCAAAGCGACAAATCATCGACGGAAAATAGGACGGAAAGCACTGATAGACAGAAAACTCGTGCCACAATACCGGGAAGAGTAGATGCGATGGATAGGGAAATAGGAAATGTTAAAAGAACGGCTCTAACATCCGATCACTCAATTGGTGCAGATACGTCAGTGAAACTGAAAGAGGAATTAGAAGTCAACGGGCGGGATGAATGTAATTCTGATCATCGAGCATTTAAAATTTGCGATGTCCAGACCAAAAATACTAAGAAATCAATTGAGGAGTGTTATACAAATGGCAATCATTCCATAGCTGACCATATTACGCCTTTGGTATCTAAAGTCGGATGCATACACAAAGGCGTAGCAAATCAGTTGCAGTTTCCAAATACATTTGAAAGCCATTTCATTACGGTCGAAAGCAGTGAATCCCAAACAACTATTAGTAATTCTACAACTATTGATAATTCTACAGCCCTTGGTAGTAGCAAATGGAAACTTTTAAAAACACTCAAGGAACGAAAAATAGAAGAACAAAATAATCAAGACAAATTCGAAGACGATGAACTTAGTAAAGAGCGCGGTAAGGTAAGCAAATTATTTATAAATATTTATTTTACTATCGAGAAAGGCTTATATTCTTTTCTTACAATTTTTCCTTTTGTTATGGATGTTAGAGAAAACTAATAAATTTGCACAAGGTGATTGTTACTAGGACCTGTTTCTGATTGATCAGCTTCGGGTGGTGAGTTTTGAACTTGTGTTCATTTACATTCATACTGTTATAGAGGCACATTTCTCTATCCACCCAGCCACTTCAATGCCCCTCTGCACAAATTGTAATTGGCTCTAAATATTTCCTTTTTGTCGTTATTCCTTATATACACAATTTTGTAGGTACATAATCTATGTTTTTTAACCCAAATTGTAAGTAATATTTAAGGCTCGTTCCAACGGAACTTGATCAGTAACTTTGGGTTTATATCAATGCGTTATTAGCAATGCTTCGATGGTTCGATTATTTTGAAAAAAAACTCTGACTACCCAAATCACACCAAAAAAAACGAATAGTTGCAGCATAACCGACGTGCCACGAAGCTCGCGGGAATCGCTCCAAGGCCAAATGATTGATCGGAATGAATTTAAACGTAAGTGTGCTTATATATTGCATCAAATACCGTCGAGCGAAAGCCAACAAACGAGTACATATTGCAACGGTGCTGCCACACATGAGAATATTTTTAAGTTATCGTCAAAAGTGTCAGCCGCATCAATGGAATTAAATGGTGCTGGAGAGCTATCACTTGGGAAAAATGAAACTTCTGTTGGTGATAAAGAAATCAGAGAAGTGTATCATGAACAAATTAACAGATTCCTTCCAAATGATCTAAAAATAAACCGTTTTTCGAGTTCCGTCAGTTCAAACTCATTGACGACAGATTATATAGAGGATTTGCAGATTGAAAATTGCAAAACAGGTAATTCCTATCTTGTTTTGCAAAACTCTGTACATATTAGTGAAACTTCGACATCGATCGCCCGTAAGCAAGAGACTCAGAATAAAGTTTGGAAAGCTAAAACAAATACATCAGACGCAACAACTTCAGCAAATAGTACAGCCCTTATCACAACCAGCGCTGATAAGTTGGTAGTGCCTGAGGGTAAGAGAATGCACCCTAAATATACAATGATTATGAACAATGTTCCGCAGAAATCCAACGCGCTTCGTGAGCAAAACCTTTTAGGCTGCGGAAATGTTGCTAATAGTGCGACAATGTGTAATGATTCTGATAGCGGTGCAGATTCGCGTTGATTTATTCCATCTGAAAAAGAGTGTCTAGTGATTTCAGTGTTGGATACAGAAAACATTTATCCATGGCAAAGTGCCTTGACGAAGGTGTAAAAAAACATCACGAAAGAGAACAGAGTGAAGAGCCTTATGCAGATGATATGACTTTTCATGATTATATTGTTGAGCTAGAAGAAAAAGGAGATCTAAATACTGAACACGGCATTGATATAAAATACTATAATATGCCTTGTCAAATGCCGCAACTGAATGAAGAAATTATATCAAATCCAGATCAAGAAAATGAGTTCGCTACCACGCAGTCTTTAGCCGAATATAGGAGTCCAAATAAAAAGATATTAGAAATATGTGAGAGTGGTTATAACTTATTTTCTGTTAAAAATAACTTTAGTCATCAGCAGAGGTGTGGTTACAGGGAAGGAAAATTGTCATCTACCCATAAAATGAGTAAAAATGAACAATTATTCTTTGGGGATGACACGAAAAATTTGGAAACGAATGTTATGCTTACAACGAGTCCCCCCACTCCTTATACCACTTTACCAGAAACAGTTCTCGGTTCTGAAGATAAGGGAGAGGAGTATGGTGGAAAAACTACGATTGTAGTGCCAATTTCTGAAATGTATTGCCAAGATATTACCTATGCCCAAAATTTGTTAACGACCATGAATAAATATATAGGTAAAATTAATATAGATACTATTTCGAACAACCAGAACAAACTAAACGGTCAGGGTAATGATTACATTTACACCAGTTCTCTTACGCTGTCCTTCGATAACCCTAGCGAAGAAGATGATAATCGCAGTCAATATTCATATCGTACATTGTCGTCGTCGCGACGTCAAAGTACCGTAGACAATATTGATACTGACGATGAGTACTTTTGCTATGAGCTTCGTCAAATGAAAGAATTTGAAGAGCAAAAAAGCGCTATATCTGACGTACAAATCACAAATACGAGCTTCGTCAAATGAAAGAATTTGAAGAGCAAAAAAGCGCTATATCTGACGTACAAATCACAAATACGAACAAAGTCACAATGGCCTTACATTCAAAACACATCCCACTTCTTACACAAATCGATGAACGTACAGGTGTTTGTGATTATCAAGATAAAGAAGTCCAAAATGTAACAGGTAATATATTAATTAATAATGATTGTGTGCCAGATGAAAAAAGTAAACAACTGATGACTGAAGTATTGAGTGAACTAAAGAGTTTCGTCAAGAAATTGCCAACATCAGATAACTCTATGGCATATGCAGCAACATCGACGTCATCAAAACGAAAAATGTCTGCAAGCCCTTTGGATCGTCTAACAAAAGTAACAGACATACATAAAGCATGGCAGGGTTGCAATGGTGATAACTCTGCAGTCTGTAGGGAGATATTTCGTAAGACTAAAAATGCATGTTCCAACGATAGCTATGAAGATTTTGATGTGCAACAAATTCATAAGGAAAACTTACAAAAAGTAACAAGTTATGAAAGAGAAAATTTCGCACCAACAAAATGTTTTCAAAAACGACGCGATTGTGATCACGCCAATATGAATGGCCTTCAAAAATATATAATGGCTCGAGAGCAGCGTGATTCCTCAAGCTCTCCATATTCATCCATTGAGGAAGTACCAAATTATGAAAATTGCAAAAGCGACAACTCATCGACGGAAAATAGGACGGAAAGCACTGATAGACAGAAAACTCGTGCCACAATTCCGGGAAGAGTAGATGCGATGGATAGGGAAATAGGAAATGTTAAAAGAACGGATCTAACATCCGATCACTCAATTGGTCCAGATAAGTCAGTGAAACTGAAAGAGGAATTAGAAGTCAACGGGCGGGATGAATGTAATCCTGATCATCGAGCATTTAAAATTTGAGATGTCCAGACCAAAAATACTAAGAAATCAATTGACGAGTGTTATACAAATGGCAATCATTCCATAGCTGACCATATTACGCCTTTGGTATCTAAAGTCGGATGCATACACAAAGGCGTAGCAAATCAGTTGCAGTTTCCAAATACATTTGAAAGCCATTTCATTACGGTCGAAAGCAGTGAATCCCAAACAACTATTAATAATTCTACAACTATTGATAATTCTACAGCCCTTGGTAGTAGCAAATGGAAACTTTTAAAAACACTCAAGGAACGAAAAATAGAAGAACAAAATAATCAAGACAAATTCAAAGACGACGAACTTAGTAAAGAGCGCGGTAAGGTAAGCAAATTATTTATACATATTTATTTTACTATCGAGAAAGGCTTATATTCTTTTCTTACAATTTTTCCTTTTGTTATGGATCTTAGATAAAACTAATAAGCTTGCACAAGATGATTGTTACTAGGACATGTTTCTGATTGATCAGCTTCGGGTGGTGAGTTTTGAACTTGAGTTCATTTACATTCATACTGTTATAGAGGCACATTCCTCTATACACCCAGCCACTTCAATGCCCCTCTGCACAATTTGTAATTTGTCTTTAAGTATTTCCTTTTTGTCGTTATTCCTTTTATACACAATTTTGTAGGTATATAATCTATGTTTTTTAACCCAAATTGTAAGTAATATTTAAGGCTCGTTCCAACGGAACTTGATCAGTAACTTTGGGTTTATATCAATGCGTTATTAGCAATGCTTCCCAAAAAACAATTCCCAAACGCAAAGTACCCAGCTAAAAAAGATCCCTAAACACGTAATCCCCAAATTCAAAATCCCTAACACGAAACTTTTTTTGAGGCAGGGTTACTAAACCGCAAACACAAAATCCCTAAAATGCTATATAAGAATATAACATTATCTATCACATAAGGAATAGCGCAAGTGGAGCTCAGATTCTTATAGACATACATATTGGTAATTCTCCGTGAGCTTACAGTTTTGTGTTTTCGAAATTTGAAATATATTAAAGCATTTTATATGAATTAAATTATGTAATTGAGTTAAAATTATGTTTATTTTAAAGTTTCATGTTGAATTTTATTGACAGGTCATCAGTTTTATGAAGTATAGTTCATAATACCCTACAAATGTAAATACTTAACTTAATCTGCAATATTAAATGTTGTTTTAATAATATCATTTCTGTTTTTGCTTTGTAATTTGGTTTTGAAAAGTGTCCATGAGTTTTTGAGTAAAAAATGTTATTCAAATCGTTAGGTTGGTACTGCTTTATTGCACACTGGTTTGTGACATGTGAGTGTGAATTTTGATCAGCAAGTGTCCTCGCATATTTCCATGTTAATTTTTGCAGTCTTAAAATAAATAATATCCACTTTAAACACGGAAGAACTGAAAAAACGGTACACTGAAAGAAAAAGACTAGTAAAATCAACCATAATACGGTGCAATTCAACAAAAATTTCTGTAAATTTTTATCCATCGCAACAAAATGTGGAATCAACTGCGCACAAATCGTTGATTCGTAATTGACCGTTTTAATAGTCAAATGAACAAAAAAAGTTGTTGCGACAAAAAAAAAAAAAAAATAAATGTGAGGCGCGATAACCTCCGAAGTGATTAAGGCCGAGCTTCTCCTCCCATTTGCAGCGTGCTCCTTTTTAATTTTTCCTACAAATTGGCGGGACGGCACCTACTTGTATTATGCTGACTCCGAAAGGCATCTGCAAGGCAGATGAGTTTTCATTGAGAGCTTTTCATGACAGAAATACACTCGGAGTGCTTGCCAAACAACGCCGCGGGCGACTCCGTTTAGAAAAATTGTCTTCTAATTGAAAAACCTTATTTCTAAAATTTTGATATTGCTTTGCCCGGGGTGTGAACCCAGGGCATTCGGTGTGGTAGGCGGATAAGTTACAGAAAAGTAAAGAATCAAATCGCAGGAAGGTAACTCACCACTGGAGTAACTTAACATGTAATTCGGCAAGTTTAATTTTCGTAACACTTTAGGTTGAAATGATTCCAAAAGAACTCAAACTTTCAAGTTGTAGGAGACATCAACATTAAAAAAGGATGTTTTTTATTATCTTATTGGATACGTTCGCGTGAGTGAAAATTCGTAAAAACTTGAATAAAATGTTACTAACTTTGAAAAAATCCTGCTCATTCAAACAAAACTTTTGCAACAACAGGGCGCAATTTTGAATTTCGCTTGGAGGAGAAGTCGCAAAATTGTACCCGATAAATAGGTGTCCCGGTATCTCATAATTTTTTGCACAGTAAATTCAAAAAATGGTTTTTCGTTTTGTATTGATAACTAAAAAACTAGTTTTTTGTTGTTTCCCCATTTTGTGTGTTTTTTGAATTTAGTGGTTTTCTTATTTTGGTGTTTTTTTTTTTAAAGTGGCACCGTCGTCATAAGTACAAATTAGAGAGCGCAGTGTGCGTAAAATTCTCTTTGAAATTTGCTCAGGTATTCACGTCTGTTTATCGCTGTTGAAATGACCAGTGAGATCTGTTGTGTTAACAAAAAATCAGTTAGATTGATTAGGAATCTGTCAATTTAACAGAATTTTGTTAACTTAAGAGCAACAATTTCTGTTCTGTAGAAACGAATAAACTAATTTGTTTGCTTGACAAAGAACTCGGTCGAATTAACCGTAATTCGATCGATTTCACCGAATCTCCGTTAAGTCAAGAACAACAGAACAGATTTGTTGATTTTACTATCACCATTTCTTTCAGTGTACGTATCAAAAAATCGTGTCACAACCGCGGCACTTGTATCTTTGTAGTTTTAAGTTAAGTACCGTCTATTGTACCATTTTTCTTTCAAGTTTGCTGACATAACCTTAAAATTTTACGGAAAATCTTGCGAGTCATTCTAGCTTTTTAATGAGCAATTTATTGTAAAAATGTCACAACCGTGGCAGGTTTCAGTATCAAGAACAGAAATTAATAGCTGTAGCTCGTCCACTTTGGGAATGTTTTTTAAAAAGTCATAGAAAAATGATTGAAAATATTTGAAAATCGAATATTTTTTCTTAAATTTTGGGATAATAAAATTGAGAGCTCCGGAGAATCGCCCATATATGCATATGGGGTATTCTATCCCATTTCGACCAATTTTGAACCCGAACCCTTTAGAATTGGCTGAAAGTTTTTCTTCTTTTTCTAGCTTACGAAAGACGTTTTTCAGAAGTTTTTCAAATTTTTTCATCCAACTCAAAAAAAGTTATGAATTAAAAAAAAACACCGTTTTTGTTTTCAAATTGATATAACTTTTTTAAAAATTGACCGTTTGGGATCTTTTTTTTTTAAATTTGTGTTTAAGTGTACTTTTCGGAAAAAATACAAAAAAGATTTTAAAGTTTTTTTTTCAATTAAAAAAAAAAAATTCTCGGCCCTCTCCGGGATTAGTGGGAATGATTGCAGAATTGATTGGAGTTTTTTATGAGAAAAAAAAGCGCAGAATTCGAAAAATCTCGAAAAACTGAAAAATTACAAAAAACAAAAACTTTAAAAACTTTTTTGAAGTTTTTCCGAAAAGTACATTTAAAAACAAATTAAAAAAAAAAAAGAGCACAAACGGTCAATTTTTGAAAAAGTTATAGCATTTTGAAACAAAAACGGCGTTGTTTTGCCAAAAACAGTATTTCTATCTAATATTTTTTTTAGTTCAATAAGAATAATAAACTTACCATTAGAGTGTAGGGTTGTACTTATAATCGAAAGCATTGTATACAGTGAAAGTGTACTTTATTTATGGTAGTAAATTATTCGTTGTTACAGTAACAAATATAATTTAAATTACGACTCTTAATAACTATTAAAGCATTGTTATTAATAAGTTTAAAGCAAAGTGCGGCGGTTCGAAACTCACTGACACCTGTTTATACTCAGTTGAGCAGAGCTCACAGAGTATATTAACTTTGATTGGATAACGGTTGGTTGTACAGGTATAAAGGAATCGAGATGGATATAGACTTCCATATATCAAAATCATCAGTATCGAAAAAAAATTTGATTGAGCCATGTCCGTCCGTCCGTCCGTTAACACGATAACTTGAGTACATTTTGAGTTATCTTGATGACATTTGGTATGTAGGTATCTGGGAACTCATCTCAGATCGCTATTTAAAATGAACGATACCGGACTATAACCATGCCCACTTTTTCGATATCGAAAATTTCGAAAAACCGAAAAAATGCGATAATTCATGACCAAAGACGGATAAAGCGATGCAACTTGTTAGGTGGGTTGACCTTGACGCAGAACAGAAAATTAATAAAATTTTGGACAACGGGCGTGGTACCGCCCACTTTTAAAAGAAGGTAGTTTAAAAGTTTTGCAAGCTATAATTTGGCAGTCGTTGAAGATATCATGATGAAATTTGGCAGGAACGTTACTCCTACTACTATATGTATGCCTAATAAAAATTAGCAAAATCGGAGAACGACCACGCCCACTTAAAATTTTTTTTTTTAGTCAAATTTTAACAAAAAATTTAATATCTTCACAGAATATAAGTAAATTATGACAACATTCAACTCCAGTAATGATATGGTGCAACAAAATAGAAAAATAAAAGAAAATTTCAAAATAGGTGTGGCTCCGCCCTTTTTCATTTCATTTGTCTAGGATACTTTTAATGCCATAAGTCGAACAAAAATTTACCAATCCTTGTGAAATTTGGTAGGGGCTTGGATTCTAGGACGGTAACTCTTTTCTGTGAAAAAGGGCGAAATCGGTTGAAGCCACGCCCAGTTTTTATACACAGGCGGCCGCCTGTCCTTCCGCTCGGCCGTTAACACGATAACTTGAGCAAAAATCGATATATCTTTACTAAACTCAGTTCACGTACTTATTTGAACTCACTTTATATTGGTATAAAAAATGGCCAAAATCCCACTGTGACCACGCTCACTTTTTCGATATCGAAAATTACGAAAAATAACAAAAAATGCCATAATTCTATAGCAAATACGAAAAAAGGGATGAAACATGGTGATTAGATTGGTTTTTTGATGCAAAATATAACTTTAGAAAACACTTTGTAAAATGGGTGTGACACCTACCATATTAAGTAGAAGAAAATGAAAAATTTCTGCAAGGCGAAATCAAAAGCCCTTGGAATCTTGGCAGGAATACTATTCGTGGTATTACATATATAAATAAATTTGCGGTACCCGACAGATGATGTTCTGGGTCACCCTGGTCCACATTTTGGTCGATATCTCGAAAACGCCTTCACATATACAACTACCACCACTCCCTTTTAAAACCATTTATTCCTTTAATTTGATACCCATATCGTAAAAACATATTCTAGAGTCACCCCTGGTCCACCTATAGAACTAAGGCCCATTCCCTTTTAAAATACTCATTAACACCTTTCGTTTGATACCCATATTGTACAAACGCATTCCAGAGTCACCCTTGGTCCACCTTTATGGCGAAATCTCGAAAAGGCGTCCACCTATAGAACTAAGGCCCACCACTTTTTAAAATACTCATTAACACCTTTCATTTGTACCCATATCGTACAAACAAATTCTAGAGTCACCCCTGTTGTTGTTGTAGCAGTGCTTCGCCCCACCTAACAGCCGCGACCGATCACAAATTTTCATCAATATCCTCTAACGGGAGTCCAAGGAAATTTGCTGTTTCAAGAGGGATGGCATAATGAAAGGGGTGTTAGAGGCGTTGGTTCCACATTACAATTAAAGAGATGGTTGGTGTCATGTGAGGGCACATTGCAAGCGGGGCATACATTTTGTATGTCGGGGTTGATTCTGGATAGGTAAGAGTTTAACCTGTTACAGTATCCAGAACGAAGTTGAGCAAGAGTGACACGCGTTTCCCTGGGGAGTATGCGTTCCTCTTCTACAAGTTTTGGGTACTTTTCTTTGAGTACTGGATTCACCGGGCAATTCCTGACATAAAGGTCCGACGCCTGTTTGTGGAGTTCACCAAGGACCTGCTTGTGTTATTTTCCTTCATGCGGCTGGGTTCTCAGGTGCCGTATTTCCTCAAAATGCTTACGGAAATGGGTACGGAGGTTTCTGGGTATTCAACAGGAACTGTTTGGTTAGCATCTCATTTCTCTCCCTGATGGGAAGTATTCTCGCCTCATTATGTAGATGGTGTTCCGGGGTCATAAGAAGACAGCCCGTGGCGATTATGAGAGCAGTATTTTGGCAGGCCTGTAGCTTTTTCCAGTGGGTAATTTTTAGCCTTGGCGACCATATGGGTGACGCGTAGCACGTAAACGGTTGGACAGTTGCTTTGTATGTAGTAATGAGCGTTTCTTTATCTTTTCCCCAGGTACTGCCAGCAAGGGATTTGAGGATTTTTTTACGGCTCTGGATTTTCGGAACAATTGCGGCTGCGTGCTCACCAAAATGTTGATCCTGATCAAACGTCACACCCAAGATTTTGGGGTGTAAGACAGTCGGTAGCGTAGTGCCATCGACGTGGATGTTCAAAATGGTCGACATTTGGGACGTTCATGTTGTAAATAAGGTCGCGGAAGATTTAGTCGGTGATAATGCCAGGTTTCGCGAGGCGAAAAAACTGGAGAGATCAGGGAGGTAGCCGTTTATTCTCTTGCAGAGCTCATCGATCTATGGGCCTGGGCCTGTGGCCATTATTGTGCCGTCATCGGCGTATGAAACGATAGTGACTCCTTCTGGTGGTGAAGGTAGCTTAGATATGTAGAAATTAAGCAAAAGTGGGGATAGGACACCACCCTGTGGCACCCCTTGTTTAATTCTTCTTGGTTTTGATGTTTCGTTTCTAAATTGCACCGATGCCTGCCGACAACCCAGATAATTTGTGATCCACCTTTTAAGACATGGGGGAAGGGTAGACCCTTCCAGGTCTTGCAGTAACATGCCATGGTTGACCGTATCAAAAGCTTTAGATAGGTCTAGCGCTACGAGTACTGTTCTATGGTGGGGGTTTTGATTTAAACCGCAATTTATCTGGGTGCTGATGGCATTTAGCGCGGTGGTGGTGCTATGGAGTTTTCTGAAGCCATGCGGATGACAGGATAGCTGCAAATTTTCTTTGAAGTAGGGGAGCAAAATGGCTTCAAGCGTCTTTGCTACTGGCGATAGGAGAGATATCGGATGATACGGCTCTCCTATGTGAGCTGGTTTCCCAGGCTTTAGTAGCGGGACCACCTTGGCCATTTTCCATTTTTCGGGTATGACAAAGGTGGAAATAGACAGGTTGAAGACATGTGCTAAATATTTGAAACCCTCTTTCCCTAGGCTTATAAGCATCGACATGGCTATGCCGTCTGGCCCACTGCTTTGGATGGTTTATCGTGACGCATGGCATCTTCAACCTCTCTGGCGGTGATGGTAATTGGTGACGCGCTGAACTTGTGTTT
Source organism: Eurosta solidaginis (assembly GCF_040869045.1). Classification (NCBI taxonomy): domain Eukaryota; kingdom Metazoa; phylum Arthropoda; class Insecta; order Diptera; family Tephritidae; genus Eurosta; species Eurosta solidaginis. The sequence goes on from NC_090324.1 coordinate 20,468,884, forward strand.
ATGTGCGAGTCTGTTGGCCCTCCGTCTATCTTTGTCGACCGTAGAATGCATTACATATTGACGGCAGAAAGCGCTCGCGCATTTTTACGAATCCGAGAGCACTTTATCGCCGAAGGCGATGCAAACTTTGTCATTGTGCTTAGTCGGATTCGATAGGGACTTTACGGTGGACCAAAGTTTACCCACACCGGCAGAGAGGTTATAACCTCTTAGGTGCTCCTCCCATTTCGCCCGCTTGTGTTGATCCACAAGCTATCTGATGCGTTGGTTTATATCCATTATTTGGGGTTCGCCTGGGTCGAGCTGTCTTATAAGGTCACGTTCTCTCGCTAAATTTGCGGCCTACGCCGGGAAGTGGGGCCGAATTTCGGGAATTCTCCCGGCGGGAATGAAACGTGCCGAGGCGGATTCAACGACCTTACGGAGAGCACGCTCCCTTTGGCGGGAATCAGTCGGGATAGGGAGGGCAGCAAAGAGGTTGTCTGTAAAAGATTTATATTCGTCCCAATTTCCTTTTTTAAAGTTTATGAAAGTGCGTTTTTCGGTGACGATGAAGTCGGCGGTTAGCTCGAACAAAATAAGTATAGGCAGGTGGTCGGATGCCAATGTTACCATCGGCTGCCAGTTGACGCAGTTTACGAGTTCTGTGTTCACGATTGAGATATCCGGCGAACTGTGACAGCTTCCTACCATACGTGTGGGGGCGTCTCCGTTTATTTTGCAGAACGTCGTTTCTTCTATTTGATCCGCCAGCATCTCACCCCTACTGTCCGCCCGCAAGTTTGAATGCCAAAGATCGTGATGGGCATTGAAATCGCCTAAAATAATGCGATTGTTGCCAGTGAGTAAGGCGCTAATATTAAGGTGGCATCCACTGGTTTGCATCACCTGACCGGACAGAAAGGCTTTGACGTTCTAAGACATTGTCCCTGGGGTCGATGCCATGAGCAAATATATGATATTGCACAGAGTGGTGAATGATAAACGCGAGGCCGCCTCCATTTCCGCTCATGCGATCTTTTCTGTGGACATTATACCCAGAACAGCTTTACAGTGCAGATCTTGCTGTGAGTTTAGTCTCTTGAATCGCAGCAATGCGGATGTTGTGCCGCTTCTTGAAATCGACTATCTCCGTGATCTTCCCAGTTAGTCCATTACAGTTCAACTGCAGAATTCTAAAGTGCATAGGGGGAGACGTCGCCACTCTGGGAGTAAGTGACGGGTGACTACGCCTGGGTTGAGGATCCACAAAAGATCCACAAAAGATTTATAAAAGTTACGTGGACGTCGGGTTTTGGGATCAAGCCCAGAACAACCTGTCCGATGAAACCATCCCTTACATGAGACACACTGAACAGAGAATGACCGTCCTAAAAAGATTCTTTTCGGGCAGATGCAGCAAAACCATTTCTCAGAACCGGGGTCAGGAGACGGACCCGGATTGGATTCCAATACCTTCCCGAAGCAAGAGAATATGGAGCAGTCCCGCTGCAAGGAGCTGCTGGGAGGATGACAATTTGTGGGAGGGACGCAACAAATTAAATGGGGTTACACTGAAATGACAGTCTTTGGTCCGGGAAAATCCCGAGTCGCTCCGGTACATAGGACCGACTGCCTTGGGAAGCGAAAGAAGAAGAAGTCAACCCTGGTCCACCTTTATGGAGATATCCCCAAATGGCGTCCACCTACAGAACTATGGCCCACTCCCTCTTTAAATACTCTTTAATACCTTCCATTTGATACATATGTCATACAAACACATTCCAGGGTTACCCTAGGTTCATTTTCCTACATGGTGATTTTCCTTTATTTTGTCTCCATAGCTCTCAACTTAGTATGTAATGTTCGGTTACACCCGAACTTAGCTTTCCTTACATGTTTTTATTACGTTTTTTTATTTGTATCAAGAAGAATTTCCGAGCTCTAGGCCACACATATATATTAGTATATTTTTATTTACGTAAACCTAAGGATAAATTTGAAAGGGCAAACGAAAATTCACTTATGATCAGGATAAAGTGAGCGCTAAAATTAAAGGCTAGATGAGAAAACGGCCCTTAAGCTAACATCAAAAGCTTCATTTGACACCCGTATATTAAAATCACATCCAAGTGTTACCCTGATCCACGTTTTGACCTATATCTTGAGACTCCAGTCACCCAGGGGTATGAAAATTACCCTCTACTAAAGAAGTCAACAGCAGCTTTCATTTGATGTCCATATTGTGTAAACATGCTTTAGGGGTATCAGGGTCTACCTTTGGCCTATATCTCAAGACCCTAGTCACCAATAGATATCACCTTTTCCTTTTCCTCTTCCTCATTTTCTTCATCTTCCTCATCATCTTCCTTTTCCTCTTCCTCTTCTTCCTTTTCTTCTATTTCTTCCTCTTCCACTTCCGGGTAATAATTTCCTTATAATAAATTTCTTCAAATAGGTAGGTTCCTGTCCACTTCCGGAAAAAACCTTCATGGTTGTATGTATTTTTGAATGCTGTATCATAAAAAATTTAAAAAAAATAAAATGTTGCCAAAAAATAAAAAAATAAATGGTGGACTACCCTTAACATTTATGGGGCCATAACCAGATATATGTTGACCGCTTATCAGACCTATCCGATATGACACCCCTTTCATTTGATGTGACAATAAAAATTACTTTACTTTAAGTTCTGTTTTCTCATCCACCTAATAAAGTTCACTTAACTTACTGCGCATGTAAACTATTCTTCACTTTAAAGTCAACTTTAACGATTTTCGTTTTCTCATGTGCCCTGTAAACTGAAGCTTGCATTTAATTTAGATTCAGCAACGTCACATTAAAAGTGTACTATTTTTTTTTTGCTGCATACTTTAAGCTTGACATGATATGCTTCAATTTATACCTAAGTAAAGAATATATTGTTGAAGTTGAACCTAATAAGTCGCCGCTACTTTTTGCTGCTATGAAAAACGCAAAGTGAGTAGATGCGCTGCTGGCAAATTTTTTCGCCCGGTAGTTTAAAAAGAACTTTTGCAAAAGAAAATTAATTTATACGCAGGAAAAAGTGACCGCTAAAATGAAATGCTAGATGAAGAAAAGGCCCTTAAGCTAACATCAACAGCTTCTATTTCATACCCATATTTTTCAAACACATCCAAGGGTTACCCGGGTCCACGTGTTGGTCTATATCTCGAGACCCTAGTCACACAGCGGTATAAAAAATACTCTGTACTAAAGCACACATCAACAGCTTCAATTTCATATCCATAATGTAAAACACATACTAGTGTTACCCTGATCCACGTTTTGGCCTGTATCTCGAGACCCTAGTCACCATTAGGTATGAAAACTACCCTGTACTAAAGCACTCATAAACAGCTTTGATTTGATATCCATATTGTATAAATACTGTCTAGGGGTACATGAACCCACGTTTTGGCCTATTTCTCGAGACCCTAGTCACCCAGAGGTGTGAAAATTACCCCCTACTTAAGCACTCATCGCCAGCTGTCATTTATTACCCATATTGTATAAACACATTCCAGGGGTACCCGGGTACACGTTTTGGCCTATAACTCGGGATCCTAGTCACCATTAGGTATGAGAACTACCCTGTACTAAAGCATTCATCAACAGCTTTCATTTGATATCCATATTGTATAAACACATTCTAGGGGTACAGGGCCCATGTTTTGGCTATATCTCGAGACCCTAGTCACCCAGGGGTATGAAAATTACCCTCTACTAAAGCACTCATCAACGGCTTTCATTTGTTATCCATATTGTATAAACACATTGTAGGGGTACACGGGTCCACGTTTTGGCCTAAATCTCGAGACCCTTGTCACCCAGGGGTATGAAATCTACCCTGTACTAAAGCACTCATCAACAGCTTCAATTTGATACCCATAATGAAAAAACACTATCTAGGCGTTCACGGGCTCACGTTTTGTCCTATATCTAGAGACCATATTCACCCAGGGGTATGAAAATTACCCTCCACTAAAGCGCTCATCAACAGCTTTCATTTGTTATCCATATTCTATAAACACATTCTAGGGGTACCCGGGTCCACGTTTTGGCCTATATCTCGAGACCCTAGTCACCCAGGGGTATGAAAATTACCTCTACTAAAGAAGTCATCAACAGCTTTCATTTGATATCCATATCCTATAAACACATTCTAGGGGTATCCGGGTCCATGTTTTGGCCTACATCTCGAGACCCTAGTCACCCAGCGGTGTAAAACTTACTTTGCACTATAGCATACATCAACAGCTTCAATTTGATACGCATAATGTAAAAACACTATCTAGACGTATACGGGCCCACGTTTTGGCCTATATCTCGAGACCCTGGGCGTCGATCCTGAATTTCCTTTGCTATAAACCTCACGGAGCCCGATACCTTTCCAACGAATGCAAAATCGGTTCGTGCGTTCTGGAGTTATAGCGTCAGGAAGGAAAACCCGACTTATTTTTATATTATAGATACATGAAAGGCGCGACAACCTCCGAAGAGATTTAAGGCCGAGCTTCTCTTCCAATTTGCGTCGTGCTACTTTTAATTTTTCCTACAAATTGGGGGGACACGACTACTTGCTTTATGCCGACCCCGAACGGCATCTGCAAGGCAGATGAGTTTTCACTGAGAGATTTTCATGGCAGAAATACACTCGGAGTGCTTGCCAAACACTGCCGAAGGGCGACCCCGCTTAAAAAAGTATTCTTTTAATTGAAAAAATTGGCTTCTAAAATTTTGATGTTGCTTTGCCCGGGGTGTGAAACCAGGATCTTCGGTGTGGTAGGCGGAGCACGCTACCATCACACCACGACGGCCGCGCATTATTTGTATTTTGTTTCGATGTTTCTTCGTATTCAATGAGAATGCTTTATTGCAATATTTCCTCATTAACATTCATTTGTTAAATAAAATCTTTTTTATGTATGTTTGTTTAATGGTATGTTCAGTTTATACTTATATTTAAGAATTCATGAGCTTAACACCGGCTTGTAATAATTGAATTTCAATTATTATGTTTTCTAAGAGAAACTGAAAAGAAAGAAACATTTACTGGCATATTGCGATGGAACCATTTCGAAAACCGCCAACGTAATCATCACCAGGCAATTTTGTAATGTTATCAAAGGTTTCACCGGGATTCGAACCGTGAATCACATGGTGAAACTGCCGTTGCCTTTAACCACTAGGCTATCCTGCTGGTATTTGTTTTCATGCTTACTTCAGTTTTTCTCATTTCTACACTAACAACACAATTGAGACTTTTTGTCTTTATATTAATTTGTGTGCCATGTAGATTTGTTTTTGTAAAGTTCTTCTTCGTTGCGAATGAGAAGCTTTGTAAACTCGGGCTCAGTTACATATTTATGTATGTTTGTTTAATGGTGTGTTCAGTTTATACTTTTATTTAAGAATTCATGAGCTTAACACCGGCTTATAATAATTGAATTTCAGTTATTATGTTTTCTGAGAGAAACTGAAAAGAAAGAAACATTTACTGGCATATTGCGATGGAACCATTTCGAAAACCGCCTACGTAATCATCATCAGGCAATTTTGTAATGTTATCAAAGGTTTCACCGGGATTCGAACCGTGAATCACATGGTGAAACTGCAGTTGCCTTTAACCACTAGGCTATTCTGCTGGTATTTGTTTTCATGCTTACTTCAGTTTTTCTCATTTCTACACTAACAACACAATTGAGACATTTTGTCTCTATATTAATTTGTGTGCCATGTAGATTTGTTTTTGTAAAGTTCTTCTTCGTTGCAAATGAGAAGCTTTGTAAACTCGGGCTCAGTTACATATTTATGTATGTTTGTTTAATGGTGTGTTCAGTTTATACTTTTATTTAAGAATTCATGAGCTTAACACCGGCTTATAATAATTGAATTTCAGTTATTATGTTTTCTAAGAGAAACTGAAAAGAAAGAAACATTTACTGGCATATTGCGATGGAACCATTTCGAAAACCGCCAACGTAATCATCATCAGGCAATTTTCTAATGTTATCAAAGGTTTCACCGGGATTCGAACCGTGAATCACATGGTGAAACTGCAGTTGCCTTTAACCACTAGGCTATCCTGCTGGTATTTGTTTTCATGCTTACTTCAGTTTTTCTCATTTCTACACTAACAACACAATTGAGACATTTTGTCTCTATATTAATTTGTGTGCCATGTAGATTTGTTTTTGTAAAGTTCTTCTTCGTTGCAAATGAGAAGCTTTGTAAACTCGGGCTCAGTTACATATTTACGTATGTTTGTTTAATGGTGTGTTCAGTTTATACTTTTATTTAAGAATTCATGAGCTTAACACTGGCTTATAATAATCGAATTTCAGTTATTATGTTTTCTAAGAGAAACTGAAAAGAAAGAAACATTTACTGGCATATTGCGATGGAACCATTTCGAAAACCGCCAACGTAATCATCATCAGGCAATTTTGTAATGTTATCAAAGGTTTCACCGGGATTCGAACCGTGAATCACATGGTGAAACTGCAGTTGCCTTTAACCACTAGGCTATCCTGCTGGTATTTGTTTTCATGCTTACTTCAGTTTTTCTCATTTCTACACTAACAACACAATTGAGACATTTTGTCTCTATATTAATTTGTGTGCCATGTAGATTTGTTTTTGTAAAGTTCTTCTTCGTCGCGAATGAGAAGCTTTGTAAACTCGGGCACAGTTTTACATATTTATGTATGTTTGTTTAATGGTGTGTTCAGTTTATACTTATATTTAAGAATTCATGAGCTTAACACCGGCTTATAATAATTGAATTTCAATTATTATATTTTCTAAGAGAAACTGAAAAGAAAGAAACATTTACTGTCATATTGCGATGGAACCATTTCGAAAACCGTCAACGTAATCATCATCAGGCAAATTTGTACTGTTATCAAACGTTTCACCGGGATTCGAACCGTGAATCCCATGGTGAAACTGCAGTTGCCTCTAACCACTAGGCTATACTTCTGGTATTTGTTTTCATGCTTACTTCAGTTTTTCTCACTTCTACACTAACAACACAATTGAGACATTTTGTCTCTATATTAGTTTGTGTGCCATGTAGATTTGTTTTTGTAAAGTTCTTCTTCGTTGCGAATCAGAAGCTTTGTAAACTCGGGCTCAGTTTTACCTATTTATGTATGTTTGTTTAATGGTGTGTTCAGTTTATACTTATATTTAAGAATTCATGAGCTTAACACCGGCTTATAATAACTGAATTTCAATTATTATGTTTTCTAAGAGAAACTGAAAAGAAAGAAACATTTACTGGCATATTGCGATGGGACTATTTCGAAAACCGCCAACGTAATCATCATCAGGCAATTTTGTAATATTATCAAAGGTTTCCCCGAGATTCGAACCTTGAATCACATGGTGAAACTACAGTTGCCTTTAACCACTAGGCTACCCTGCTGGTATTCATTTTCATACTTAATTCAGTTTTTCTCATTTCTACACTAACAACACAATTGAGACATTTTGTCTCTATATTAATTTGTGTGCCATTTAGATTTGTTTTTGTAAAGTTCTTCTTCGTTGCGAATCTTTTTTGTTTTCAATTACTTTTAGAAGGCCAAGTTTATCAATTTTTTATTTAAAATGCTATGCAAAAAAAAATTGTAAATTTAGTCAAAAACCTAGATCTGGAAGTGAACCGTTAAGAAAATATTGCAAAACTACCAATAGAGTAGATAATGACATTCTTAGTGAACAGAAACAAATTTCAAAGTGTAAAAGTATTTGTAGTTAAGTTATTCGCATTCATCCTCTTTTCCATAATATAACAAGTAAGGAAGGTTAAGTTCGGGTGTAACCGAACATTACATACTCAGTTGAGAGCTATGGTGACATAGCATGTGAAAATAACCGTGTAGGAAGATGAACCAGGGAAACCCTGGAATGTGTTTGTATGACATGTGTATCAAATGAAAGGCATTAAAGAGTATTTTATGTGTAAAATTACTAGCCCGGATCAGAATAAAATACCACAGATGCGGTTATAATGTCATTTAATAGTGAACTGAACTCTTAAGACTAATTACAATTATGTTTGTTTAGTAAAGCAATGTTTAAGTTGTGTTAGGAGAGAGTAAAAGTAAATGTAAATGAAAAGCAATTGTGTTAGTGTTAATCACATATCTCATTCTCTATGATTTTCTACATCCTGGGCCCGGGGAAAAATTGTTGAAATCTCGATCGGATACAAGTGCTGCACCGACCGTTTTAAAATTTGCTCATTTGCCAGCTCCACATCACACGCTCTTATGCGACCATCTCTGCCCTTGTATGTGGTTTTGATGATACCAACTTTCCACAAAAGCCTTGGTTTCAGCTCATCATACACGAACACTATGTCGCCTTCAGTAATGCTACGACTTGGTCCACTCTTACAATGGTGAATAGATCGAAGCTGATTAAGATAATCCCTATGCCATCGCTTTAAATAACGTTTAAGCAATGACTGCTGCAAATACCAAGACTGCGTTAACGACGCCTGTGTTACTGGTAAATCTGTAGAAAATAAAAAAGAATTGAAATTATTCAAAAAATGGCCTGGAGTCAATGCCTCCAGATCGTTGTGATCATTGGTAATGTAGGTTAATGGTCTTGAGTTGATGATGCTCTCGATTTCCGTCAACAAAGTAGCTAATTCGTCTGCTGAAAGTCTGGCCTTGCCAATGTCCGCTTTAAGTGCACATTTCACGCTTCTTACTAAGCGTTCCCAGAAACCACCCCACCAAGCTGCTCTCTCCGGTATATATTGCCATTTTATGCCCTTATGTGCTGCTAAACGATGCACTTCGTCACTTTTAAGTAAAATGTCAAGCTTTCGAAGCTCAAAGTCAGCACGTTTGAAGGTCTTTGCATTATCTGAGATAATCGTAGCAGGTACACCTCTTCTCGACGTAACTCGTCTGATTGCTTCCATGCAGCTCTTCGTGGTCATATCAGGTACTAGTTCAAGGTGTATAGCTCGTATTGCTGCACATGTAAACAACATAATGTATACCTTGTGTTCTTGGTCCCCATTGACCTTAACATACAATGGCCCAGCGAAATCCACCCCAGTTGTTTCGAAAGGCCTAGTAGTCATTATTCGTTTGGTTGGTAGTACTGTCCATGGCTCAGAACCACTCTTGCCATGAAGACGCTGACAAATCACACACTTGCGCAGGACTGATTTAATTACCTGTCCCGCCTGAATGATCCAGAACCGATTTCGAAGTTGTGCCAGCACGGTATTTACACCGCCATGGAAAGTTGATTGATGAGCTTCTATTATCAGAAGCAAGCTTAAATGTGACCTCTTTGGCAAAATTATTGGATCTCGTTTCGATACGCTTTGGTCCTCTTTAGGAAACTGACTATTTAACCGCATTACGCCGTATGTTAGATACGGGTTCAGCGAGGATATTTTCGATGAGTGATTAACTTGTAGCCCGCTCGCTAATAATTCGTACTCCTCGCTGTAAAAATTTCGCTGCGTGTATTGTATCCAATACCTTTCGGCTTTCTGTAGCTCTTGGAATGTTATTTCTCCCACGCTAGTGTATTTTATAATCTTTCGATTTTTTAATAGTTGGTCCTTTGATGTTCTCTTAGTACGTTCTACAAAACGAAATACGTATGCTGTCACTCTTAAAAGACGTTTGAGACTGCTATAATTTTCCACAGTAGTAATTGGTACAGGTACCATATTTTTCCGCTCTATGTGATTAGCAGTATTCAAAACCGCTGATCTAGTAATTTCGATTTTACATGGCCAGTATTCTTCATTTTCTCGAAGCCAGTTTGGCCCGAATTTCTACAACTCGGATTCAAGGAGATATTTTGCCTGTATACCTCTGGTTAACAAATCAGCTGGATTAAGCTTACCGCAACAATGATACCAATCATATATATTCGATATTTGGTTAATTTCTGGTACTCTTGCCTTAATATACGGTTTAGGGTTCCGTGCGCCGCCATTTATCCAATTTAACGCAATACTTGAATCCGTCCACAGAAAAACTGAAGATATTTCAATACACAAGCTTTTTACCAGCTTTTCTTTTAACCTTGCTGCCATCAGCGCTGTTGTCAATTCCTGTTTCGGTAACGTTAACTCAGCTTTATCATTACTTTCGGCAATTGGACTTACTCGATTTTTTGAGTACACAATATTAGTAAGAATCCTTCCAGTTGGCTTTATTTGCCGACAATATGCTACTGCTCCATATGCCTTTGGGCTCGCATCAGCAAAGACGTGCAATTGTAAAATCGAATCACTACCTGCTGACAGACACCGATCAACGTAAAAGGTTTCGAGTACTAAAAGCTCCTCTTGCCACTGTGAGAACGAACTCTGAATTTCGCCGTCCATTATGACATCCCACTCTTTCTTTTGCCGCCAAACTTCTTGCAGTAAAATTTTTATTCTGACTGTGAATGGGCCCAATAGCCCTAACGGGTCGTAAAGTTTAGCCATCGCCTTTAAAATGTTGCGTTTCGTAGGTCGTAATGTTTGAATGTAATCGTTGCACGATTTTAAATCTACGGAAATCTTGTCATCTGTCGTGCACCAAGTCAACCCAAGAACTTTCTGCACAGTCATGCCTATTTCGTCCGAAGAGAACTCTCGCCTTACCTCTCTATCGTTTGAGTTCCATTTCCTCAAATTAAATTTGGCAGCCTCCATTACTGTTTGAGCTTGTTTAGCAACATAAATTGCTGCTTCTTGGGTTGGTTCACTAAATATTAGGTCGTCGACGTAAAAGGATGCTTTAAGCTTTTCACACAGCTCGACATTATTTTTTAAACTTTCATTCAAATGACCACGTATGGTGCTAGCATCTGCAAGGCAGATGAGTTTTCACTGAGAGATTTTCATGGCAGAAATACACTCGGAGTGCTTGCCAAACACTGCCGAAGGGCGACCCCGCTTAAAAAAGTATTCTTTTAATTGAAAAAATTGGCTTCTAAAATTTTGATGTTGCTTTGCCCGGGGTGTGAAACCAGGATCTTCGGTGTGGTAGGCGGAGCACGCTACCATCACACCACGACGGCCGCGCATTATTTGTATTTTGTTTCGATGTTTCTTCGTATTCAATGAGAATGCTTTATTGCAATATTTCCTCATTAACATTCATTTGTTAAATAAAATCTTTTTTATGTATGTTTGTTTAATGGTATGTTCAGTTTATACTTATATTTAAGAATTCATGAGCTTAACACTGGCTTGTAATAATTGAATTTCAATTATTATGTTTTCTAAGAGAAACTGAAAAGAAAGAAACATTTACTGGCATATTGCGATGGAACCATTTCGAAAACCGCCAACGTAATCATCACCAGGCAATTTTGTAATGTTATCAAAGGTTTCACCGGGATTCGAACCGTGAATCACATGGTGAAACTGCCGTTGCCTTTAACCACTAGGCTATCCTGCTGGTATTTGTTTTCATGCTTACTTCAGTTTTTCTCATTTCTACACTAACAACACAATTGAGACTTTTTGCCTTTATATTAATTTGTGTGCCATGTAGATTTGTTTTTGTAAAGTTCTTCTTCGTTGCGAATGAGAAGCTTTGTAAACTCGGGCTCAGTTACATATTTATGTATGTTTGTTTAATGGTGTGTTCAGTTTATACTTTTATTTAAGAATTCATGAGCTTAACACCGGCTTATAATAATTGAATTTCAGTTATTATGTTTTCTGAGAGAAACTGAAAAGAAAGAAACATTTACTGGCATATTGCGATGGAACCATTTCGAAAACCGCCTACGTAATCATCATCAGGCAATTTTGTAATGTTATCAAAGGTTTCACCGGGATTCGAACCGTGAATCACATGGTGAAACTGCAGTTGCCTTTAACCACTAGGCTATTCTGCTGGTATTTGTTTTCATGCTTACTTCAGTTTTTCTCATTTCTACACTAACAACACAATTGAGACATTTTGTCTCTATATTAATTTGTGTGCCATGTAGATTTGTTTTTGTAAAGTTCTTCTTCGTTGCAAATGAGAAGCTTTGTAAACTCGGGCTCAGTTACATATTTATGTATGTTTGTTTAATGGTGTGTTCAGTTTATACTTTTATTTAAGAATTCATGAGCTTAACACCGGCTTATAATAATTGAATTTCAGTTATTATGTTTTCTAAGAGAAACTGAAAAGAAAGAAACATTTACTGGCATATTGCGATGGAACCATTTCGAAAACCGCCAACGTAATCATCATCAGGCAATTTTCTAATGTTATCAAAGGTTTCACCGGGATTCGAACCGTGAATCACATGGTGAAACTGCAGTTGCCTTTAACCACTAGGCTATCCTGCTGGTATTTGTTTTCATGCTTACTTCAGTTTTTCTCATTTCTACACTAACAACACAATTGAGACATTTTGTCTCTATATTAATTTGTGTGCCATGTAGATTTGTTTTTGTAAAGTTCTTCTTCGTTGCAAATGAGAAGCTTTGTAAACTCGGGCTCAGTTACATATTTACGTATGTTTGTTTAATGGTGTGTTCAGTTTATACTTTTATTTAAGAATTCATGAGCTTAACACTGGCTTATAATAATCGAATTTCAGTTATTATGTTTTCTAAGAGAAACTGAAAAGAAAGAAACATTTGCTGGCATATTGCGATGGAACCATTTCGAAAACCGCCAACGTAATCATCATCAGGCAATTTTGTAATGTTATCAAAGGTTTCACCGGGATTCGAACCGTGAATCACATGGTGAAACTGCAGTTGCCTTTAACCACTAGGCTATCCTGCTGGTATTTGTTTTCATGCTTACTTCAGTTTTTCTCATTTCTACACTAACAACACAATTGAGACATTTTGTCTCTATATTAATTTGTGTGCCATGTAGATTTGTTTTTGTAAAGTTCTTCTTCGTCGCGAATGAGAAGCTTTGTAAACTCGGGCACAGTTTTACATATTTATGTATGTTTGTTTAATGGTGTGTTCAGTTTATACTTATATTTAAGAATTCATGAGCTTAACACCGGCTTATAATAATTGAATTTCAATTATTATATTTTCTAAGAGAAACTGAAAAGAAAGAAACATTTACTGTCATATTGCGATGGAACCATTTCGAAAACCGTCAACGTAATCATCATCAGGCAAATTTGTACTGTTATCAAACGTTTCACCGGGATTCGAACCGTGAATCCCATGGTGAAACTGCAGTTGCCTTTAACCACTAGGCTATCCTTCTGGTATTTGTTTTCATGCTTACTTCAGTTTTTCTCACTTCTACACTAACAACACAATTGAGACATTTTGTCTCTATATTAGTTTGTGTGCCATGTAGATTTGTTTTTGTAAAGTTCTTCTTCGTTGCGAATCAGAAGCTTTGTAAACTCGGGCTCAGTTTTACCTATTTATGTATGTTTGTTTAATGGTGTGTTCAGTTTATACTTATATTTAAGAATTCATGAGCTTAACACCGGCTTATAATAACTGAATTTCAATTATTATGTTTTCTAAGAGAAACTGAAAAGAAAGAAACATTTACTGGCATATTGCGATGGGACTATTTCGAAAACCGCCAACGTAATCATCATCAGGCAATTTTGTAATATTATCAAAGGTTTCCCCGAGATTCGAACCTTGAATCACATGGTGAAACTACAGTTGCCTTTAACCACTAGGCTACCCTGCTGGTATTCCTTTTCATACTTAATTCAGTTTTTCTCATTTCTACACTAACAACACAATTGAGACATTTTGTCTCTATATTAATTTGTGTGCCATTTAGATTTGTTTTTGTAAAGTTCTTCTTCGTTGCGAATCTTTTTTTTTTCAATTACTTTTAGAAGGCCAAGTTTATCAATTTTTTATTTAAAATGCTATGCAAAAAAAAATTGTAAATTTAGTCAAAAACCTAGATCTGGAAGTGAACCGTTAAGAAAATATTGCAAAACTACCAATAGAGTAGATAATGACATTCTTAGTGAACAGAAACAAATTTCAAAGTGTAAAAGTATTTGTAGTTAAGTTATTCGCATTCATCCTCTTTTCCATAATATAACAAGTAAGGAAGGTTAAGTTCGGGTGTAACCGAACATTACATACTCAGTTGAGAGCTATGGTGACATAGCATGTGAAAATAACCGTGTAGGAAGATGAACCAGGGAAACCCTGGAATGTGTTTGTATGACATGTGTATCAAATGAAAGGCATTAAAGAGTATTTTATGTGTAAAATTACTAGCCCGGATCAGAATAAAATACCACAGATGCGGTTATAATGTCATTTAATAGTGAACTGAACTCTTAAGACTAATTACAATTATGTTTGTTTAGTAAAGCAATGTTTAAGTTGTGTTAGGAGAGAGTAAAAGTAAATGTAAATGAAAAGCAATTGTGTTAGTGTTAATCACATATCTCATTCTCTATGATTTTCTACATCCTGGGCCCGGGGAAAAATTGTTGAAATCTCGATCGGATACAAGTGCTGCACCGACCGTTTTAAAATTTGCTCATTTGCCAGCTCCACATCACACGCTCTTATGCGACCATCTCTGCCCTTGTATGTGGTTTTGATGATACCAACTTTCCACAAAAGCCTTGGTTTCAGCTCATCATACACGAACACTATGTCGCCTTCAGTAATGCTACGACTTGGTCCACTCTTACAATGGTGAATAGATCGAAGCTGATTAAGATAATCCCTATGCCATCGCTTTAAATAACGTTTAAGCAATGACTGCTGCAAATACCAAGACTGCGTTAACGACGCCTGTGTTACTGGTAAATCTGTAGAAAATAAAAAAGAATTGAAATTATTCAAAAAATGGCCTGGAGTCAATGCCTCCAGATCGTTGTGATCATTGGTAATGTAGGTTAATGGTCTTGAGTTGATGATGCTCTCGATTTCCGTCAACAAAGTAGCTAATGCGTCTGCTGAAAGTCTGGCCTTGCCAATGTCCGCTTTAAGTGCACATTTCACGCTTCTTACTAAGCGTTCCCAGAAACCACCCCACCAAGCTGCTCTCTCAGGTATATATTGCCATTTTATGCCCTTATGTGCTGCTAAACGATGCACTTCGTCACTTTTAAGTAAAATGTCAAGCTTTCGAAGCTCAAAGTCAGCACGTTTGAAGGTCTTTGCATTATCTGAGATAATCGTAGCAGGTACACCTCTTCTCGACGTAACTCGTCTGATTGCTTCCATGCAGCTCTTCGTGGTCATATCAGGTACTAGTTCAAGGTGTATAGCTCGTATTGCTGCACATGTAAACAACATAATGTATACCTTGTGTTCTTGGTCCCCATTGACCTTAACATACAATGGCCCAGCGAAATCCACCCCAGTTCTTTCGAAAGGCCTAGTAGTCATTATTCGTTTGGTTGGTACTACTGTCCATGGCTCAGAACCACTCTTGCCATGAAGACGCTGACAAATCACACACTTGCGCAGGACTGATTTAATTACCTGTCCCGCCTGAATGATCCAGAACCGATTTCGAAGTTGTGCCAGCACGGTATTTACACCGCCATGGAAAGTTGATTGATGAGCTTCTATTATCAGAAGCAAGCTTAAATGTGACCTCTTTGGCAAAATTATTGGATCTCGTTTCGATACGCTTTGGTCCTCTTTAGGAAACCGACTATTTAACCGCATTACGCCGTATGTTAGATACGGGTTCAGCGAGGATATTTTCGATGAGTGATTAACTTGTAGCCCGCTCGCTAATAATTCGTACTCCTCGCTGTAAAAATTTCGCTGCGTGTATTGTATCCAATACCTTTCGGCTTTCTGTAGCTCTTGGAATGTTATTTCTCCCACGCTAGTGTATTTTATAATCTTTCGATTTTTTAATAGTTGGTCCTTTGATGTTCTCTTAGTACGTTCTACAAAACGAAATACGTATGCTGTCACTCTTAAAAGACGTTTGAGACTGCTATAATTTTCCACAGTAGTAATTGGTACAGGTACCATATTTTTCCGCTCTATGTGATTAGCAGTATTCAAAACCGCTGATCTAGTAATTTCGATTTTACATGGCCAGTATTCTTCATTTTCTCGAAGCCAGTTTGGCCCGAATTTCCACAACTCGGATTCAAGGAGATATTTTGCCTGTATACCTCTGGTTAACAAATCAGCTGGATTAAGCTTACCGCAACAATGATACCAATCATATATATTCGATATTTGGTTAATTTCTGTTACTCTTGCCTTAATATACGGTTTAGGGTTCCGTGCGCCGCCATTTATCCAATTTAACGCAATACTTGAATCCGTCCACAGAAAAACTGAAGATATTTCAATACACAAGCTTTTTACCAGCTTTTCTTTTAACCTTGCTGCCATCAGCGCTGTTGTCAATTCCTGTTTCGGTAACGTTAACTCAGCTTTATCATTACTTTCGGCAATTGGACTTACTCGATTTTTTGAGTACACAATATTAGTAAGAATCCTTCCAGTTGGCTTTATTTGCCGACAATATGCTACTGCTCCATATGCCTTTGGGCTCGCATCAGCAAAGACGTGCAATTGTAAAATCGAATCACTACCTGCTGACAGACACCGATCAACGTAAAAGGTTTCGAGTACTAAAAGCTCCTCTTGCCACTGTGAGAACGAACTCTGAATTTCGCCGTCCATTATGACATCCCACTCTTTCTTTTGCCGCCAAACTTCTTGCAGTAAAATTTTTATTCTGACTGTGAATGGGCCCAATAGCCCTAACGGGTCGTAAATTTTAGCCATCGCCTTTAAAATGTTGCGTTTCGTAGGTCGTAATGTTTGAATGTAATCGTTGCACGATTTTAAATCTACGGAAATCTTGTCATCTGTCGTGCACCAAGTCAACCCAAGAACTTTCTGCACAGTCATGCCTATTTCGTCCGAAGAGAACTCTCGCCTTACCTCTCTATCGTTTGAGTTCCATTTCCTCAAATTAAATTTGGCAGCCTCCATTACTGTTTGAGCTTGTTTAGCAACATAAATTGCTGCTTCTTGGGTTGGTTCACTAAATATTAGGTCGTCGACGTAAAAGGATGCTTTAAGCTTTTCACACAGCTCGACATTATTTTTTAAACTTTCATTCAAATGACCACGTATGGTGCTAGCTAATAGGAAACGGCTGGATGAAACGCCCAACGTAACCCTAGTCATACGATAGATTGCTAATTCTGGTTTATGTTGATCTGTGCTTGGACATGACTTGTACCATAAAAAACGATGAGTATCTCTGTCCGATTCGTCCAGTAAAATCTGATGGAACGCTTTCTCAATATCGCTCACTACAGCGATACGATTTTGTCTAAACCGTAGTACCATGGTGAATAAATCGGCAACAATATTAGATCCTGCGCTTAGATGATCATTCAACGATGTATGACCAGATTCGCTCGAAGAGGCATCGAAAACAATTCTAACTTTGGTTGTGCTATTATTTTCTTTATAAACAGGTTTATGCGGCATGTAATAAGTCGGTTGGAGAGACTCAATGTTAGGTACAATTTCCGCAATTTTGTTTTCGATGAGGCTCCTAACTTCTTGGTCATATTCTTCAATTTTTTCTTAATTTTTTAGAAGTTTGGTTGTCAAGGACTGTAATCGACCCAAAGCTATTTGGAAATTATCACGCAAATCTTCGCTTGTTAGCTTCCACGGTAATTTTACAGAGTACCTACCGTCCGCTTTCTGATCTATTGCTGCCGAAATGTCGGTGGGTTTATTGTCGTTTACGATACCTACTGATTCAAGATTCCAAAACTTTTTTATATCAAATTCTATAGGTTTGCTGGCTTTAGTATGCTCTTTTTGTTCTAAAGTTTCTTTATTTTCGATTAAAAACTCACTTTGTTTCTTTTCCTTTTTGCTATTTCTAACATTCTTCATCGTTTGTTTATTTTCACTCAATATCAGGGCTATTTGTCCGCTTTTATCCCGATCAATTTCGCCTTGCAATGTCCAATCGAAAAAGGATTTTATCGCGAACAAATTACCACTAATTCGTTTTGTTTCCGAAGTATTAAAAAAATAAAATAAATGTAAGGCGCGATAACCTCCGAAGAGATCTAAGGCCGAGCTTCTCTTCCAATTTGCGTCGTGCCCCTCTTGATTTTTCCCTACAAATTGGCCGGACGGGACCTACATGTTTTATGCCGACTCCGAACGGCATCTGCAAGGCAGATGAGTTTTCACTGAGAGCTTTTCATGGCAGAAATACAATCGGAGCGCTTGCCAGACACTGCCGAGGGGCGACCCCGCTTAGAAAAATTTTCTTCTAATTGAAAAATCTTATTTCTAAAATTTTGATGTGGCTTCGCCCGGGAGTTGAACCCAGGGCATACGGTGTGATAGGCGGAGCACGCTACCATCACACCACGGTGGCCGCCGAGTATTAAACCTCCAATAATAATCTTGCCCGATTAGCAAATTAATTCCCTGCAAAAGTCGTTCGCTGCTTTTATTAGCATCAGCAAGCTCATATTTTATTTGCTTGCATGCAATGCGGTTGATACCAAGTAAGATTGCCATTCAAACAGAATGTTAACATGTTAGGAGAATCTTACAATATTGCGGTAAAAAGATTTTATTTGCTAGAGACAAAATTTCTAAGAAATGAGCAACTGAGGGTACAATACGTAGAATTTATGGAAGAGTTTATTAATTTATCTCACATGGAAAGGGTTGCACCTTCGGATATTAAAACTCCACACTACGTAATTCCTCATAACTGTGTATATAAGCCTTCTAGCTCCACAACAAAAATTAGGGTTGTTTTTGATGCCTCATCAAAAACGAGCACTGGTATCTCTTTATACGATTTGCTTGTGATTCAGCCTGACTTGTTTACAACAATGCTTCGTTTTCGTTATTTTACATACGTTTTTACAGCGGAAATCACAAAAATGTACCGCCAGATATCACTTCATCCTAATGATCGACGTTTTCATTATATTTTATGCCGTTCATGTGAAGGTGATCCCATTGAGATATTTCAGTTATGTACGGTAACGTACGGAACAGCATCTGCTTCGTTTTTGGTAACACGCGCTTTACAACAGCTTTGTACAGATGAAGGCCAATATTTTCCTTACGCCGCACAAGCGGCTCTAAATGGATTCTACGTCGATGACTTATTAACAGGTGCTAATACTCTTCAAGATGCAAAGATCTTGCAGAGACAACTAGAGTCAATGCAGTTGAGAGGGAAATTCGAGTTACAGAAATGGTGCGTACCAGAAGAAGATAAGGAGAAGTTTTTTCAAATTAAAGGAAAACATGATGTCAACACATTAGGTCACATTTGGAACCCTTCTACCGATAAGTTTCTTTATCAAAAACCGCCGGCACAGAGCCAAAAAGCATTTACAAAACGCAGCATTCTCTCTGAAATTGCTCAATTTTTTTACCTTCTTGGTCTAATTAGCCCGGTTGTAGTACTTGCCAAGATATTCATGCAGCAATTATGGCGTCTAAAGCTGAGCTGGGACGAGGCACTGCCGCAAGAGTACCATAGTAGATGGGAAAACTTTCAAGAGCAGCTACATTGCCTAAATGATTTTGATATCGATCGCCAAGCGTTTGCACCGTGTGCAAAATATGAGCTTCATGCGTTTTCAGACAGTTCTGAAGATGCGTATGGAGCACGCCTATATGTGAAAAGTATCTCTGAAGACGGGGACGCTGTCACCATTAAATTATTATGCGCTAAAACAAGAGTAACGCCGCTTAAAAAGTGTTGTCTGCCAAGGCTAGAATTGTGTGCTGCAGTCATAATGGCCGAATTGGTAAAACGCATAAAAACAATTTTTAATTTCGTAGAATTTCAGAGCATCAACTATTGGACCGACTCCACTATAGTTTTAAATTGGCTCCAACAAGATTCGTGCTGCTGGCAAACATTTGTCGCTAACCGGGTTGCGTTAATTCAGGAAAGCAGTCAACTTTCTCAATGGCGCTACATACCAACCCATCTCAAGCAAGCTGATTTACTGTCACGTGGGGTACTACCTAAAGCATTAATTCATTCCAGCCTATGGTATAACGGCCCTTGTTTAAAACAGTCTGTAGATTTTTGGCCTGCCCTGCCTGTGGGAATTCATTACAATGACGATATTCTACAAAGGAAAAAATAAAACTTGTTCTAGCAGCCATGCACGAAATACGCTTCATAAAAAATATCAAATATCACAACACCTATCAAAGTCTACTCCGTGTAATCACATACATATTACGTTTTAAGCATAACTGCATAACCACTAAATCAAATCGTCGCTCAGGTGTACTCTCTCCAGAAGAACTTTGACTCGCATTGATTGCTATTGTAAAATCAATTCAGCAAGAGTAATTCACTTCAGAGTTTCGGTCATTGAGATGCAATAAAGCAAAGTAAACTTAAGGCTCTCATGCCGTTCATTGATGATGAGGGAATTCTTAAGGTAGGTGGACGTTTACGGAATTCAGCTTTAGATTTCAACAGCAAGCACCCAATAATACTTCCAAAGTGTCATGTTTTTACACAAATGCTTTTGACTCATTTACACATTATCAATCATCATGATGGGCCGCAAGCACTCCTTAGCATAACTAGACAAATGTGCTGGCCTATTCACGGGAAAGTTGCTGTCCGCTCCATCGTTCATCATTGTGTTCGTTGCTCCAGAGCACGTCCACTAAGGCACGATCAACTCATGTCAGATATGCCTGAATTGCGAGTACAACAATCATGGCTATTTATTGTTGTTGGAATTGACTACTGTGGACCTTTTTTTTATTCATTTTCGCCGTGGCGGTACGGCACCAACAAAGGCAAATGTAGCCATATTCGTATGCTTTGTCACCAATCTGGAGCTCGTTGACGACCTCAGTACCAAGGGATTTCTTATGGCTTTGAAACGCTTTATAGCTCGTCACGGACGTTGCGCAGTTTTGTATAGCGATAACGCTACCAATTTTGTGGGCACTCGAAAAGAGCTAGAAGAGCTGTTCAGTATGTTCTAGCAGAAACAATCTCAAGAGGAAATCGCAAGGGAATGTGCTATTAACGGAATTCTGTGGAAACATATACCTCCCCGTTTTCCACCTTTTGGTGGGCTATGGGAGGCTGCCGTTAAATCTTTTAAATACCACCTAAAACGAATAATGAATAAGTAACTCTTCACTAATCTTTTCAGAATTGAATACTCTTATCATCCAAATCGAGTCAATACTCAACTCTAGATCGATCACGGCAGTGCCTGAAAACGCTTGCGATGTACCTGCCCTTACTCCTGGGCATTTCATTATTGGCACTGCGTTAAATGCGATTCCTGAACCAGATGTAAAAGGCGTCGAAAACTTCAATCGCTTGCAGAGGTACCAGCAATTACAATGGTACTTTCAACAATTCTGGGACAAATGGCATAAAGATTACTTGCAAAGCTTGCAATGTCGCAATAAATGGGCTAAGTCAGGTCTGCCTTTAAATATTGGTGATGTAGTCATTTTGGAGGAAGAAAACATTCCGCCGCTTCAGTGGAAGCTTGGCCTGTTTAAGCTTTAAATCAATCACATTATAATTCCTCATATTGCCTTTATTTTGTATAAGTACTATGTCTTTGAACTTAAGAGTGTATATTATATATCGATAACTTGCGATAACAAATGTATAGCAATGTCATTATATCGAATGTATTCACATCTTTGATATATATAATAAAACAAAATGTCTTTCTAATTCTTCACGAAACTTCCGATCGTTCGCATGTTTGCCTTTTTTTAATCGTAAAATATTATATCGAGCGCCAACCATCTTGTGAACTAAAAACGCAAAATTGCCTGATGATGATTACGTTGGCGGTTTTCGAAATGGTTCCATCGCAATATACCAGTAAATGTTCCTTTCTTTTCAGTTTCTCTTAGAAAACATAATAATTGAAATTCAATTATTATATACCGGTGTTAAGCTCATGAATTCTTAAATATAAGTAAAAACGCTTAGTTTGCCCAAAAACAGCATGAATTCGTTCCTAAATTGTATGATGTTATTCTTATGATCTAAGAAACATTCCTTAAATTTAAGAAAGTATTCATACAATATAAGAACTCATTCTTAGAATGCATGAACTCGTTCTTAAATTATATGATGTAATTCTTATGATTTAAGAAACACTCCTTAAATTTTAAGAAAATATTCAAACAATATAAGAATTCATTCTTAGAATGCATGAATTCGTTCCTGAATTGTATGATGTTATTCTTATGATCTAAAAAACATTCCTTAAATTAAGAAAATATTCATAGATTATAAGAATCTATTCTTTATGTTTATGTAACTACTTTTACCTTATATGAACACGTTCAAATAATGTATTTAAACATTATTTGAATTAACCTATTTTCTACCGCTGTTGCGTTTTCGCAACGACAACTTCGAGACTTTAAAACTCTTATGAAATAAAAAGCGTTTGTTAGTTTTTCGACTTTACCATAAAATTTGGACTTTGGTCTTTATAAATATGGCTTAAATTTGTATTACCTAGGTCCTGTATCGATTTACCACATGTCTGAAAAATGTCTTAAAAATAATGATTTTTTTTATGTTGTTGGTTGAGTAAAAATAAAAATAAAAATCTATTTTTTTTTTTCAAGTTTTTATACAAGGAAACATGAAATTTATATGTTTGTCAAATTTCTGCTCATTCAGCCTTTGTTTTGTATTAAAAATCAGCTGTTGAAAGTAGGTGTTGCGAAAACGCAACGCTGGCTAAAAAGATGCATTTGACATTTGGCTTTTTATGACGTTTTATTTGGTGCGAAAATTGATGTTTATATCAGTTTTATATGACATTAGCCTCTTGTGCTAAGGAAAATTTAAGGAAAGACACTTCGAAGAACTTGTTCATCGTTTTTGGTAAATATTGTAGGTATTTAGTTTTTTTGCTTGTATTTATTAGAAAACAATGAACCTTCAGCATTTTTTAACAATTGGGCAAATTGAATCCTATATTAATGCATCAGACAGTGAGGATGAAGGTGAAGAAACATCGGTTTCTGATAAGCGAAGGAAAATCAATAAAGTCATTTCGAAAAAAATTACTTCTGTTGTTTACATTCCACCAGCAGATGTTGATACAGTGAGTGATGAAGAACTTATTGTTGATAATGAGTTGCTAACAGATGTACCAGCTATGACGGATGTATGTGGAGAGCTAGAAGTCGAGCTTGAATCAGATGTGGAAGATTTTGGGTCACCGCCACCATATTTATCTGAAACAGCTGACGATGGACCATCTTGTTCTGGAAAAAACATCACGCATACTGCAGAAAAAATTTCGGTGCACCCAAATGGAAGAAAACCAAACGTATTGAATTTAGTTTCGGACCGCCTGACGAAACATCAGTTGATCCGCTAAAAAACAATATCGTTGAATCTATGAGTGAGTTAGAATTTTTTGGTTCTATTTATTTATTACATTGTTTTTCAAACAGGTGGAAAAACACCCTTTGAATTATTTATACAATTTTTTGACAAAGAAATTATGGAAATGCTCGTCGTGAATACAAACATATATGCTCATCAGAATAATATCGTCATAGATATTACTAAACAGCAGATGTATCCTTTCATCGGAATTTTGATTCTAAGTGGCTACCATAAAGTACCCTATGTTGAACATTATTGGAGTACACAGCAAACATTTGGTGTACCTATAGTTAAGCAAGCATTATCACGTAATAACTTCCAATTGATAAAAAGAGTTTTCCATTTAATGGATAATAACGATATTGATGCTACAGATCGATTTGCTAAAGTTCGCCCTCTAATTGATACACTGAATCGTAAGTATATGCAGTTCGGCATTTTCGAAACGTTTTTGTCCATTGACACAACAAATGATACCATATTTTGGTCGACATTCATGCAAAATGTTCATTCGAAATAAACCAATTCGATTTGGTTTCAAGTATTGGTCACTTTGTTCACACACTGGTTATTTGTATGCAGTAGCACCGTATGGAGGATCAATGGTACCATATGACAAGAAAATAGGTTTAGGAGCATCTGTCGTGCTATCGTTGCTGGAAAACGTTATAAATCCAGATCGCCATGCTATTTATTTTGATAACTTCTTTTCGTCGTATTATTTGTTTTGTTTATTGAACGAAAAACGTTTTAGGGCGACTGGAACTGTCAGAGCAAATCGTCTTAGAGGTGCTGAAAAAATGCTCAAAACTGGCAGAAACCTCAAGAAACATGAATTTGACTACTGTTCCGAAATAAAAAACAAGCTTTTCGTAGCTCGATGGCAAGATAATGCTAAAGTAACAGTAATCTCTAACTTCAGAACTGTTGATCCTGTAACAGAATCACACCGTTGGTCTAAAACTGAGAAAAAAGGTTACTGTTAAACAACCTGGACTTATAAATGACTATAATCAAAATATGGGAGGAGTAGATCTCCATGATAATGCAGTAGCTAACTACCGTGTTGGCATTCGTGGAAAAAAATGGTGGTGGCCCCTATGGACCAATTCAGTGGACAGTACAACTGTTAATGCATGGAAAATTCATTGCTTGGTTAGTAAATCAGAAGGCACTCGTCCTATGTCTCAAATTGCATTTAAAACGGAAATAGCATTATCTCTGCTTTTATATTGCGAAGAAGAAGATTATCGAGAAAGTAGTGATCCATCAGACATTGAAGAAGCAGAGAGAACACTTCATCTTCCTCGAAATAACGTCCGTGATCATGTAGTATGGAAACCTTCAGGCAACAAACGTAAACGATGTGCCATTCGCAAACTGTTTATGAATGTAAAAAATGCAATTTGAGATTACACCCAAAATGTTTTGATGAATATCATACAAAATTGGACAGTAAGAAAAAGCTATGTTAATTATAATAAGGTTAATTATTACAAAATAAAAATATTTTTAACTTTATAAAATAAACTACTTTAACTAAAACCATTTTCAAAAGCATTATTGACTAGACTTCGGAATTTATTTGATTATTTAAGGGCATCACATTTTACAGCGTTTCTCCCAACGTTGCGTTTTCGCAACAGCCTCTCCTGCCGCATCCAGGAGACCTATCAGCCTGAAAACTTGTAATAGCGTTCAGTAGTCCTATAATATCAACCACACAAAATTTCATGCGATTTCCTTCACGGAATCTAGTACCGGGAGAAAATGTGTTAAATAAATATATGGTATTTTGTTTAAAATTCATGAAAATTTAAATGCAATAAAAATATAATTTCATTAACAAAAATCAATATTTGTATGTAATTTTGAAATAGTTAATGTATAACTCATTTTACAAAGGATAATGTTTATGTGTAATTAAGAACATTTCGTATTGAAAATACTTTTAGTTTGAAACTCAAATACTTTGATTAAATTGATACATACTTTCATTATCAAAAAGTAATATTTATGTGTAATTAGGTACATTTCGTATTGAAAATACTTTTAGTTTGAAATTCAAATACTTTGATTAAATTGATACATATACTTTCATTAACAAAAGGTAATATTTATATGTAATTAGGTACATTTCGTATTGAAAATACTTTTAGTTTGAAATTCACATACTTTAATTAAATTTATACACACACTTTCATTAACAAAAGGTAATATTTTTATGAAATTAGGTACATTTCGTATTGGAAATACTTTTGAGTTAAAAATTCAAGTTAGTTAAAGTATATAATATAATTTAAAATTATAAGCAGTTAGGTACATTTTGTTCAAAGCATTATAGTGTCAAAAATATTTCATTAGTATAGTTATTTTTACGACTCCATACTGTTTAAATCACTCAGTAGTAAGCTAGCCTTTGAAGAACTTTTTGAGTTACTAGAATACATGTTGAAAAAGTACATTTCGATAAATTTCCAGAAATGGATTGAGGCGTCAGGGTACTTTAAATCAAAAATATGGTAACATTTGTAGCATATGTCGAAGCAGCGTATGAAGTTATCAAAAGCTAATTTTTGATCATCCAAATACAAGAAGATTTTTTGAAATGACTCATGCTGAGGGTCGCCAACAGCCAAAATAAAAGGTTGGACATTTTGCTTTCTCTGTTTCAAAAAAATTATGTGCTGCTGTATTTGCTGATTACTTTGCGCTACGAAACATACAGATTCCTCCGAGTCTTTTACAGGATATCTTCATAGTGATTTTTTCACACAGTTGTCTATTGTTGTAGTTTTCCCCGTCGGGTAGAGATAATTTTGGATTGTCTTAGCCACCTCCTTATTAGATTTGAGATTTTTGAAATAACGAAAAAGCTTTATCATTTTGTCTCTCCAAACTTCGAGTAAGTCAGCTACATAAGCGTTAAAAAACTTGAAATCTATGTCTATCTGTAAAATATTATTGTCAGTTTAAAATTTATATCCTATAAAACTGAATTACAAGTCTATATCCCAATAGTTTTCCATATTCAAGCCACACTTTCAAAATCTCCGCTACAGTTTTGCAGACATTCATAATAGATGCAAGTCTTAGATTCGATGTGGCTCCCCAAAGTTCGTTAAACTGTTCTGCATCAAAATTGTCATATTTGAGCCTCTTAGCAAGTGATTTTTCAGCGTCATCTAAGATTTTTGTGAAAGAAAAGTAAAATAATCAATATGACGTAATTATGTCCCTTTGAATATTATATTTACCTTCAGATGCGTTACGTTCCCAAATTTCCACTCTCATGTTACAATATCTGGTGTAAATTTTTCCCCTTTTTGCTTTCCTGTAAAATCTCTTATTCCAACATATAACTCATTTTTAACCTGAGTGTTCGTTCGCTATTGATGAAGAATCTGGTAATGGTATTTATCAACAAGTTTCTCTGCTCGTTGTTTAAAGAGTTATTGTGAAAGAAAAGTAAAATAATCAATATGACGTAATTATGCCGCATTGAATATTATATTTACCTTCAGATGCTTTACGTTTCCTTTGTGTATTTTCATTTTCCAAAGTTCTACTCTCAATGACTTTGGAATTATATTTCATGTTACAATATCTGGTGTAAATTGTTCCCCTTTTTTCGTTCTTGTAAAATCTCTTGTTCCAACTTATAACTAATTTTTAACGTGAGTGCTCGTTCCCTATTGATGAGGAATCTGGTAATGGTATTTATCAACAAGTTTCTCTGCTCATTGTTTAAAGAGTTATTGTTTTCATAAAACTTCTGTGCCGCTTTTCCTCTACGATCGTTAGTTCTGATATAATTGAGTGATGTTTCAGCACAATCTGGTGATGAAGGACTCGAACAGTTTGAATAAGTTTGTATTACAGTACAAGTGTTGGAAGCTTGATTAACGGAAGTGACGATTTCGAATTGGGGGCTTGTAGATTTTCTCCACTCTTCGAAATGATGCTCAAATAACGCTCGTTCTCCTGTTTTCCAGTTTTTTGTTAAATCTTGTAGTATATGCTGTAGTTTTAAAATTTTCAAAACAGCAACAATAATGTTTTCCTCTAAAACCACAATCTGCATTAATTTCTTATAAAATCCCTATATAATTAGAAGCGAAACAATTACCTGAAAACTTTAGATACATACTATGCTCTAAACTCCAACCTTGCAATAAAGAAAATAGCTCTTCGTCTTCCGGTGTATGCTTAACTGGAGATGCGACCATAAAGTGTGCAACATTTCCTAATTCTGAGTCCCCGTACAGAAATATGCAATTATCCGTCATGTTTATAAAATTACGTCTTTATATTTTTGTAGAAGATGAATGACCGAAATTATGACACATGTTGATCGGCAAATTAGTTTAAAAAAAAGTTGTGAGATTTAATTGGCCATGTCTTTTTATGGCTTAAGTGCAGAATACATACATTTGTCAAATTAAAAAAATTTATATGAGTATCGGTAGTGGTCTTTATGGTGAGTTCAACCGTATAATTTTTTTTTGGTGCAAATAATAACTATAGGGGTAATTCCACGTCAAAAGGTAAATTTAAAATTTTTTTTAAACAATATATCTTTGAAACTATTGAGTCAATCTTGAAAACTGTAATGTCTTTTGATAGGTAATAAAGCAAGGTTTTGTTTGATATATAAAACATCTATATTTAGAAGAAATTTTTATAATAAAATTATGTTTTTATGGGAAAATGATTGCTAACTTATCATAAATCGGATAATAAGTCAAAAAAATGTGTTATTGACAAAATACTGTAATACTATCGTGTTGAAGATAATTTCATTACCTTTAATTTGGTATATATACCTCTATATTAGAAAGTATAACTTGATTATTTAGGGTTGAAAAACAAAGAAGGTGTTATATGAGTTCAATTATTTTTATCGATGTAGGTATATATATGATGTTATTTATGTATGTATGGGTTTATGCATTGTATTCATTAATAGCAAAAATACATAATGTATAACATTGCTAATTTTGTATTGCTAAAATATACGTTAAAGGTAAACTATTTAAAATTTTGAATTCGTGAACGAGCTGATATTACCTTATAACTCTTATGTTTATTGTTATATTAGCCGATCCCACACCGGCTGCGCCATGTACAGTAATTCTGCGTAGAACACTTTTCTGCATAGGCGGCCTTCGGCCGCGGTTATAAAAAAACCCTGGGCTACGCCATGCCAAGTCCGGGTGTGTGGTATAACCGTAGCTACCGCCACGGCGTTGTCCTTCTGCGTAGTACACCCTTCTGCGTAGGCGACCTTCGGCGGCACTTTAAACAAATAACCCTTAGCCAATCCAACACCGGCTACGCCATGCACAGTAATTCTGCGTAGAACATTGACGGGTTTGTTTGGAGGTGAGTTTTTATTTTAGTTTTCTTGTTGCCGGTGTCGGATCGGTTAAGGGTAATTTTTTTAAAGGTGTTCTCCGTAGAATTACTGTGCATGGCGTAGCCGGTGTTGGATCGGCTAAGGGTTATTTTTTTAAAGTCCGGCCGAAGGTCGCCTACGCAGAAGGACATTACCGTGGCGGTAGCCACGGTTATACCACACACCCGGACTTGGCATGGCGTAGTCCAGGGTTATTTTTTATAAGCGCGGCCGAAGGCCGCCTATGCAGAAAGGTGTTCAACGCAGAATTACTGTGCATGGCCACCAAAAAAGAGTTTTTCAAATTTTTGGTAAATAAGGACTAGAAAAGTTAGAGATATATATACATCACATGCAAAGTATTTTTATAAGTTATTTTTGATTTTTTAATTTTTGAAATCCATCCACTAGTTTCGGAGATATTTTGATTTGAAAAATTCATAATTTCGCCTTTTGACATGGAATTACCCCAAACCTTTTATTTCCACCAAAAAAGAAATATACCGTTGCAATCAGCATAAAAATCTTTATAAAGTCCGATTTTTTTTTTTTGTTTTTGACAAATGTATGTATTCTGCACTTGTTCCCTTTTTATGCAAAAAAGTACTCCTTTAATCGCTCCATATGAAGCCTTCTTGCGGTTTTAATCAATGACACTGCAGGCTCAACAACTTCTTCAAATTTTACTAAAAAAAAGTCAGTAAAAGTTTGCGGATAAATTTCAAACGAATTTCAAATGAGATCTGTATAAAACTGTTCCCACTTTTTGACAAAAAATAATGGTTTCTCGTTTAAAATCACAATATGTAGAATAACAAGAATATGGTAATCTGATGTAACAACTCCTATGAAGTAATATTGGTATATATGGACTTTTTACATAAAATGCTGTTATACAACTGAAATTTAGTTTTCGGTTGATTAATCTTTTGGTAAATTATTTCTTTAAAATCGGACTCTTTGACCTCGTCGCCGTTCACCCTAAATTTTTTAAAAGTTTGCTTTTCACTTAATAAATAGTTAGCCAAATGAAGTTGATACTTTTAACATATAGATAAGTATATATTTTTTCTTGAAATTTTGCTTCATAAAGAAAACACCAAAAATTCCTACAACACTCCTACAACCTGCGCGGGTGTTGACAAATACAGATCTAAAATTATTGGAGAAAAAAACATGGTACGCTTTATGTGTGATGAGTGTGTAACATATATACAAAATGTTGATTTGGTGCTGCAAGATATGCAAATGAGTGTTAAAAAAAATAACTCAATATTGAAGGAGTATAAACATGAATTTGAAGATGTGATGAAGAAAAGCAAAGATGAATTGAAAGCCTTTTTGGAAGCTGTAGAAAGTCGGTATACACAACGCATTGCAACAATGGAAAGATCACAACAGTTATTTGAAAAGAAAATTGGCGAGGTAAAAAACTTATACGATATGATTGAAGAAGTGAAAAATAAAACTGAGATAATTGGTCAAGACAGTGAGAAGGTACACAATGAAATAAAGAAAATAAGCAGTACAAATATTGCTAAGGAAATGTCATATGCAGAAGCTGTGAAAAATAATAACAAAAAAGGTGAAGTGCCGCAGTTAAAAACAGATGTAGCAATAATAGTGAAACCCAAATCAAAACAAACAGTGGAAAAAACTAAACAAGATTTAAACAGCAAAGTAGATCCTAAAAATTTAAAAATCTCGAATATCGCATCGAAAAGCAACGGTGTAATGGTAATTCACAGTGAAAATAATGATGAACGTGGAAGAATAAAAACAGCGATTGAAAATAATATTGGAAAAGATTACGAAATTAAGGTGCCAAACATGATTCACCCAAGCTTAATTGTGAAAGGTGTAAATATTCAAGTTGATAATGCTGAGTTTATTGAGAGAATAAAAAAACAAAACGCTCACATAAGCGAAAGTGCATTAAAAGTTGTGAAGAAAATAAAAAGCAAACGAGGCAATACAATAGTTTTTGACGTTATAATACAAGCTGATAAAGAGGACTTTTCAAAGTTACTTGATGCAGAACGAATTAATATCGGTTGGGAAAGATGTAAAGTGTACGATGCAGTCAGTGTGTTATAAATGTAAAGGCTTTAACCACAAATCTGTGGAATGCAAAAATGAGGAAGCCTGTCACAAATGCCATGCCAGCCATAATTCAAAAACGTGTAATGAAATTCCCATAAATAAATGTTTAAATTGTATTAAAGCAAAGGAAAAGTTAAACCTGCCATTAGACATAAATCATGATACATTTGACAAAGAATGTCCTTGCTATGTGAACAAATTGCAAAAAAGAAAAAGTAAGCTCGGGTATAGCAATTAAAAAATTATGAGGCCATCAATCTAAAATATAACATTAGGCAGCGAAAGTTGAAAAATAAAATAAAGTGCATATACCTTAATATAAACAGTATCACAGCCAATAAGGAAGAAGTTGAAAGAATGATAGAAGAAGAAGCTCCAAATTTAGATTTTTGTACAGAGACTCATACCACAGAGAATATCAGTGATTCAGAGCTTAATATTGTTGGTTATAACCATGCAAGGTGTGATTCACACAGCCGACACACAGGTGGTGTATTGATATATATTCATAAATTGATTAGCTTCAAAGTAATATACAACAGTAATATAAACAATAATATGTGGTGTGTTTTGCTGAAAACAACGAGAAGCACAATTAAGTGGCAAATTGGTGTAGTATACCATTCACCGAATACAAGCGATGCTGAGTTCATTAGATACATGGGTGAAATGCTGGACGAATATTTTAATGAAAATGGAAACAATGTCATTATTGGTGATTTCAATATAAACATGAATGTAAGGTCAACTTACTCAAACCAGCTAAACCAAACATTCACATCAATGTCAATGAGACAGTTAATCAATTTTAATACAAGAATAACCGAATCATCACAAACCAAAATAGACCTTCTCTATAGCAATAGCGGTGATATCGAAATACAAAACTTAGAGAATCAGAGAATATCAAATCATGAAACAATTTGTATCAAACTGCCTGTACAAAAAAACTACAAAATGAGAGTGTATGATAACTGCTTAAGCTGGGACAACTATATGGGGGAAAATTTATTAAATCATCTTAGGAATTATAATCTGGCTGAACTTACAAACTGTGACATCGATGAAAAAGTCATAGTCATAAATAACATTTTGGAAGACGTAATGGATACGATAATATTTGAAAAGCAAGTTCAAATCAAAATTATGAATAAGTGGTACGATCGTGAACTTACAGAACTGAACAAGCAAAAATTTGAACTTTACAAGTTGGCAAAGATATCAAACTCATGGGAAAATTACAATGATATGAAACGACACTACAAAAGAGTAATCAAGTTTAAAAAGAAGAAATACATGGAGAATAAAATCACAATCAACAGTAACAACCAAAGGCTGATGTGGAAATGTCTAAAAGATGCTGTAAATATGAACAACGAGAATTCTCAAATAAAACGAGTTTTTATAAACAACACTTATGTTGAGGAAGATTATGAAATTGCAAGACAATTAAATCAGTGTTTATTGAAAGTATAAGAATAATACGTAGTAGTATTGAAACCATTATGCCAGTTGAAGCTGAGGTAGACATAAATAGAAATTTATTTGAACTTAAAAATGTAAGTGCTGATCAGTTCTTGCGTACAGCGGCGACATTACAAAATAAATATGGTGGAAGAAAACTATTAACAGAAGGTGTCATTAAAGATAGTATGGTATACTTAGGATACTATTATACTAGCATAGTTAATGAAAGCTTTAATAGTGGTGTTTTTCCAGCATGCTGGAAAACGTCGACAATTATACCAGTTGAAAAAGTTAAAGGAACAGTAAAACCAGAAGAAATACGGCCAATAAATACGTTACCAAACGATGAAAAAATAATAGAGAAAATTGTAAAAGAACTGCTACTAGAATATGTAAATAAATATGAAATTATTATTAGCGAGCAATCAGGATTTAGATAAAAACACTCCTGTGAAACCGCACTGAACATGGCGATAGCAGAGTGGAAAGAAGGAATGTCTTGCAAACTAGTAACAGTCACAGTTTTTCTTGACCTTAAAAGAGCTTTTGAAACTATTGATAGAGATATGATGTTCAGGAAATTATATAACATCGGCGTCCGAAATACAGCTTTAAAGTGGTTCAGAAGCTACCGTACAGGAAGAAAACAGAGATCTTTAATTAGGAACGTGACATCTCCTGAAATAGAAGCTGAAATAGGTTTACCACAGGGATCAGTACTAGCCGCGATTCTGTTCATAATATACATAAATGATATTAAAACTTGTTTGAGTCACTGTAAAATAAGACTATTCGCAGATGATGCATTGTTGACGATAAGCTGTCCATCCGTAACTGAGGCCATATCAAAAATACAAGCGGATATAGACTCTGTATACAAATGCCTATGTCAAAACAAGCTCCAAATTAATATTGAGAAAAAAAATGGATGGTTATAAGTAAAATACACTCAGGAGTTGACAATGTAACCCTAAAAATAGCAAATATCCCATTAGAAAGAATAAACCAAATAAAATACTTAGGAGTTATAATAGATGAAAGATTAAAGTTTGATGAGCATCTTAAATAAGTAGAGGGGAAAGTTTCAAAGAAGATAGGTTTTATGATACGGACGTGCAAGCACATAAGCCGATACAATAAAACAATGGTTTATAAGTCTATCGTTGAACCTCATTTTATATATTGCCCAACGATTCTATTTACAATAGCTGATTCAAGGATAAATACGTTGCAGAAAAAACAAAATACGTGATGCGATTTATTTTAAAGAAGCGTTTTGATACTCCCATACAAGAGCTACTAAACAGCTTGAACTGGCTTAGTGTAAAACAGCTTGTGTTATATTATACTTTGAAATTCATACACAACATGAAATTAGGAAACCTACCAAATTATCTAAACGATCGTGTAAAATACAACAACGATGTCCATAACTATAACACAAGAAACAAAAATAATTTCCTTATTAGTGATTTTGGGCCAGAGTATAGTTTTTATTAATTTTTCCAAAAGGAGCTTTTCGGCCGATAAATAAAAAGACAAAAACTTTTGTTTTTTCTTATTCTCCTACGCGTTTCGATGTTTTTTATAACATCTTCATCAGGGAGTCTGGTTTATTCTAATAAAACATAAAACGTAAAAACAAACATTAAAAAGTTATTAATAACTAACATCAAGCAATAACATATTTTCCAACAGTTCACTTAAATTTAACATAATACAATAACATTTGAACCGCAATTTAGTCTTTAGACGTAACATTTAACATAAAACGTTTACCTTTAACATAAAATGTTTCCTTTTTACATGTAACATTTATTAACAAAAACGTTCATTCAACAACATACATATATATACAAACTAGCACAATTAAAATTTTCGACTGCGTCCATTGCCTCGTCCATTGCATTTGATGGCAGTTGTGTATGCGCCGTTTATATTATTTACGTCTTCTTTGAAGTTTACCGTCTTCTCTATTTTTTGTTGTATGCGTAACCCTTCGAGTGTTAGTCGCGTCCTCTCTCTCCTCTCTATATCTAAAATCTTAACATTATCGAAGTCCGCTGTATGGCATTTGTTGGTTAGGTGCTCAGCAATAGCAGTAGTCGTTTTCATATTTTTCGCATCTGATTTGTGCTCACTAATTCGGATGCCCAATGATCTCTTCGTTGTACCAATATAAACTTTTTCGCACACTTCTCCTTCCTTTCCGTTGCATTTTATTTCGTAGACTACATCGTGTTGTTGTTCCTTGTTAATTTTGTCTTTTGTTTGTGTAAATATTTTATTTAGTGTAAATTGTTTGGCGACCTTTCATATTTAATATATATTTTTGCCGGCTCGAGGTCAATTAAAAAATAAACACAAGTTTTCTTTAAAAATCCGATATATTTCGGTTACTCCGCGGTAACCGTCCTCAGGGATATAAACTGCAAAATCTATACAAACAAGTAACATTATATAAACAAAATATTGATGAAACAGTAACAACAAATGACATACATTAATTTACACGTCCTCTTGCTTAGGCGTGGAGTTTGTTACTACTTTATTTGTAATTAAATGTCTGTAAATATGCGCGACGTTGTCCGTGTCAGTCTTGTAGTTCAGTCGTATATTTGGCGGAGTGTTTATAATGTGTAACATTTCAAGTGAGAAACGCTTGGAATAATTTGCTTCTTGCTGTAAGATGGATGCTTTAGCGAAATTGGGAGAGTGTCCGCTCGATGCACAGTGTGCCATTAGCGCAGCTTTATGTGTAAAAGAATTTTGGCATTGTTTGGTGTCTGATTTGTGCTGTGCCAATCGCGTTTTTAATTTTGATTTGGTTGTACCAACGTATACCTTGTTGCACAGCTCTTTCTGGTTTCCATTACATAGGATTTTATAAATGACATTACTTTTGTCCATTTCCGGTATTTTTGACTTAGTTCTGTTAAATATGTTTTTAAGGGTACTTGTCGGCTTGTGAGATATTTTTATTTTCTCTTTGTCGTAGCAATCTGACATCATTAAGCGTTCAGATAAATGGGGTACGTAAGTTACCGATTTGAATAGTTTGGGTTTGTCTTGAATTTGATGCTGAATATTGTATTTTGATCTTTTAATTAGGGAGTTTATAATGTTGTCTGGGAAGTCATTTTGTTTTAATAAATATTTTATTTCGTCCGTAATCTCCTTGTGGTAAGTTTTGTCAGATATATTTAACATGCGTCGTATACAGCCCATTGCTGTATTCATGATCATCGTTTTAGGATGTTTAGAGTTAAAATTGATGATTCGTCCAGACGCTGTTTGTTTCTCATACCACCGTAATTTTAGCTGGTTACCTTCTTTTATTATAATAGAGTCCAGATAAGGTAATTTGCCCCCGTCTTCTAAATCTACAGTAAACTTGATATTCTTGTGAAAGGAATTAAGCGTATTCAGCGTATTTTGAATCTCGTTTTCTTGTATGATTGCAAAAAGGTTTTCAACATATTTTGTAAGTACTCTCGGTTTCTGTTTTAGTTTTGTCATTGTTTTTTCCAAAAGTTCTTCCATAATTATGTCAGCAATGACTGGCGATGCAGGTGATCCCATGGGCATTCCTTTTAATTGTGTGTAGATTGTGTCGTTAAATTTGAAGTACCTATTTTCTTCGATGCAAAATTTAAGTATATCCATAAACGTTTTCTTTGGTATCCTGGTGTGTTCTTTTATAATCTTCCATTTATCTTGTATAATGTCAAGTGCTAATTGTGTAGGTATGCTAGGAAACAAAGAAACCACGTCGAAGGAGATAAGTTTTTCATCATCACAAATCAAGGTATTATTAATCCTCTCTTTAAATTCAAGTGCGTTCTTTATGTTATATGGAGAGTTGGCTGTTATGTTCCTTAAAATATTAATTATGAACTTACACAGACCGTAAGATGGGGAATTAATCGCTGAGCAAATTGGTCTGAGTGGTAGTCCTTCTTTGTGTATTTTTGGAAGTCCATATAGTCTAGGGGGAAGGGCGGTGGTTGTGGTGAGTTTGTGTTTTTCAGACTTCGAAATATATCCCATTTTAAATAGTTTATCGACTATAGTATTATTTTTGTTTTGTAATTTGGAGGTTGGATCAAGTCTCAAAATTCTATATGTAGTCAAGTCATTTAAAATATCACTCATTCTGTTATTATAGTCATCTATCTCCATTGCGACGGTTTTGTTTCCCTTGTCCGAAGTTAAAATTCTAATATTTTCATTTTTTCTTAGAAAATCCCGCGTCCGAAATAATGTGTCTAATATTGCACGGTCTATTGCACTTTCTTTATTAGTTGTCGTGTGATGTTTCACAAGTAATGAGAACTTTGTGCGCGCTTGCTCTTGTTCCTCTTTCACGCTGAGAGTTTGTATGAGATCCTCTCCGTCGGCGATGTATTGGAAGAGGGGGAATCGTTGTTTTTCTATGGGTAACGCGAACTTCGGCCCTTTAGCTAACAATGCTTTTATATCTTGTGGAAACTCAGTTTTCGTAATATTAACAAACCAGTCGTTGTTGTTATTCGTGGTTAATACACTGTTGCGTTGGCATCGCAGTTTCTCATGTTTCATTTCTTGTCGTTTCTTCAGTGTCACTCTTAACTTATTGGTAATATTCTTCTCACTTTCCATGAAAACTTCGAATTCTTTCGCGTCCAGCTGTTTCCTTAGCTTTGTTGTGACTTCCTCAATTTCCATGTTTTGTATCTTCAATTTGTTGTGCTTATGTTTAATTAGTAAATTTAATAGTTTTGTGTGAAAACAGTATGTGTGTTTGTCCAAGAGTCTGTATATATTTGAATGTGTGTCTGAGTCAAATACAAATAAATTGTTGCATTTTGTGGAATTTTTGATTACATTCGGTATGACCTTAGTTTTTCTACACTTTAACAAAAACTTAATGCTAGATTTTAGTTTTACTAATTTCTTGGATGTTGACTGATATTTGTTTATTACCGATCTTGAATTGTCATTGTTGCCTTTGATTTTCGCATATCCAATTTTGTTGTTGTATTCATACGGCGTGCCTTCCGTTTTTGTAGAGTAAATTGTTTGGCGACCTTTCATATTTAATATATATTTTTGCCGGCTCGAGGTCAATTAAAAAATAAACACAAGTTTTCTTTAAAAATCCGATATATTTCGGTTACTCCGCGGTAACCGTCCTCAGGGATATAAACTGCAAAATCTATACAAACAAATAACATTATATAAACAAAATATTGATGAAACAGTAACAACAAATGACATACATTAATTTACACGTCCTCTTGCTTAGGCGTGGAGTTTGTTACTACTTTATTTGTAATTAAATGTCTGTAAATATGCGCGACG
Source organism: Eurosta solidaginis (assembly GCF_040869045.1). NCBI lineage: Eukaryota > Metazoa > Arthropoda > Insecta > Diptera > Tephritidae > Eurosta > Eurosta solidaginis. Next base: position 20,506,576 of record NC_090324.1, read on the forward strand.
TTGTCCGTGTCAGTCTTGTAGTTCAGTCGTATATTTGGCGGAGTGTTTATAATGTGTAACATTTCAAGTGAGAAACGCTTGGAATAATTTGCTTCTTGCTGTAAGATGGATGCTTTAGCGAAATTGGGAGAGTGTCCGCTCGATGCACAGTGTGCCATTAGCGCAGTTTTATGTGTAAAAGAATTTTGGCATTGTTTGGTGTCTTATTTGTGCTGTGCCAATCGCGTTTTTAATTTTGATTTGGTTGTACCAACGTATACCTTGTTGCACAGCTCTTTCTGGTTTCCATTACATGGGATTTTATAAATGACATTACTTTTGTCCATTTCCGGTATTTTTGACTTAGTTCTGTTAAATATGTTTTTAAGGGTACTTGTAGGCTTGTGAGATATTTTTATTTTCTCTTTGTCGTAGCAATCTGACATCATTAAGCGTTCAGATAAATGGGGTACGTAAGTTACCGATTTGAACAGTTTGGGTTTGTCTTGAATTTGATGCTGAATATTGTATTTTGATCTTTTAATTAGGGAGTTTATAATATTGTCTGGGAAGTCATTTTGTTTTAATAAATATTTTATTTCGTCCGTAATCTCCTTGTGGTAAGTTTTGTCAGATATATTTAACATGCGTCGTATACAGCCCATTGCTGTATTCATGATCATCGTTTTAGGATGTTTAGAGTTAAAATTGATGATTCGTCCAGACGCTGTTTGTTTCTCATACCACCGTAATTTTATCTGGTTACCTTCTTTTATTATAATGGAGTCCAGATAAGGTAATTTGCCCCCGTCTTCTAAATCTACAGTAAACTTGATATTCTTGTGAAAGGAATTAAGCGTATTCAGCGTATTTTGAATCTCGTTTTCTTGAAATGTTACACATTATAAACACTCCGCCAAATATACGACTGAACTACAAGACTGACACGGACAACGTCGCGCATATTTACAGACATTTAATTACAAATAAAGTAGTAACAAACTCCACGCCTAAGCAAGAGGACGTGTAAATTAATGTATGTCATTTGTTGTTACTGTTTCATCAATATTTTGTTTATATAATGTTATTTGTTTGTATAGATTTTGCAGTTTATATCCCTGAGGACGGTTACCGCGGAGTAACCGAAATATATCGGATTTTTAAAGAAAACTTGTGTTTATTTTTTAATTTTATTTAGTGTTTGGTTTGGTTTATGTGCTAATGTTATGTTGTTGTTTCGCATAAAATTTTCCATTGATTTGTTGTCCGTTAGTCCTGGTATGTATGTTACACCTGTATATAGTCTCTTATTGTTTTCATTATTCAAATTTGCATTGTTGGTTACATTGTTAGTGCTGATTGTTTTTATTGTTGCCAGCCATGTGTCTATTAATTTATTAGGGTACGCATTTTTGTATAAAATATTTTTAATTTTTCGGTTGTTTTCAGTTATGAACTCCTGATCACTTAAATCGCGTACTTTCTTTATAAAGTTGATTGCCGTGTTTCTTTTTTGTATCCATGGTTGATTAGAATGATAGTTAATTATTCGCGACGATGCTACAGCTTTTGCATACCAATTCGTTTTCAACTTTTTATCCGATTTTATTATTTCCATATCTAGGAAGGCCAATTTATTTTCTTTCTCTTTTTCTACCGTGAATTAGATTTTTGGGTGTTGTGCGTTAAAAGTTTTTAAAATTTCTTCCACGTCCTTTGTTTTAATTATTGCAAATATATCGTCTACATACTTATTTATGTATTTGATATATATATCCCTGGATTTGAGCTCGGTGATGCTGTCGTCAAGTATTTTGTCTAGCACTATATCTGCTACTATAGGTGATAGGGGGTTTCCCATAGGCATTCCGTATACTTGTTGGTAGAATTTGCCGTCGTATGTGAAATAATTGTTGTCCCTCAAGCAGAATTCGAGGCAAGTTTGGAACTGTTTATTTGATAAAGTAGTGTGTTCTTTTAGTTTTTCCCATTTTCTCATTATTGTTCGAATGGCTAATAGTATGGGAATGTTTGTGAAGAGGGAAACTACATCAAACGATATTAGAATTTCATCTTCCGCTATGTTAACTTCTTGGAGGTTGTGTTTTAATTGGAGGGAATTTTTGACATTGAGGGTACCACATATTATGTTTTTTAAGGTCTGTCCAATGTGTTTTGAAAGTTTGTAGCATGGTACACCTACAGAAGATGAAATCGGTCTAAGTGGAGTTTGTTCTTTATGGATCTTGGGTAGTCCATACAATCTTGGCGCTGTAGCCGCAGTGCAAGTAAGTTGCTTCTTAAATTTTAAAGATATGTTTCTCTGCTTGTAAATGTCATTTATGATGTTGTTGTTTTTCCGTACTAGTTGTTGTGTAGGATCAGTTCTTATTGTTTTGTATGTGTTTTTGTCGCTTAGTAGTTGTTCCATTTTTTGTTTATAGTCTACCTTGTACATTAGTACTGTCTTGTGTCCTTTGTCTGCGGTTGTAATTATTATATTGTCTTTATGTTGTTTCACGAAGTTCTTAGTGTCCTCAAAAACCTTCAATATAAGCTTATCTTTCGGAGTGTTATGGAGTTTGTTCTTGTAGGTATTTATTTTTGTAGCCACAGTGCATCTCAGTGCGTCTTTTTGTCTCTCATCTTCAATCCTTTGAATGCCTTGTTCAATGTCAGCGATCAGGTGTATGGGTGAAAACGTTTTCCTAGAAACTGGCAGTGCGAATTTTTTCCCCATTGACAATAACCAACGGCTCTCTGGGGGTACTATTATGTTGGTTTTGTTTACCAGCCAGTCCTCATTGGTTCGTAAGCCGAACATTTCAAACTTTTTCTTAACATGATTTTGTAATTTTGAACTGAGCTGTTTCTCTGTGCTGATGGCTATTTTTTCTGTGATCTGTTTTTGGTTCGCTAATACCGAACTAAAATCTTCTTTTTCTAATCTCTTTTTGAGGTCCTCCCTAATGTGCCAAATGTCTGTACTTACAATTTTTATTTGGATGTTTGCTTCCTTTATTTCTAGATTTAAAATTTTCCATATAAATTGTTTTTGTATTTTCTCCATTTCTTTCCTTGTCTTATCCAATTTAAACCCATTAACAATTTTGTTTGTCTTACCCTTTAAGTGTGCAGGCATAATTCCGAAATCTTTACATCGGAGTAAAAATTTTAGTCTTTGTCGTTGCTTCGTAAGTTTTTTGTTGTTTTTATTGTATTGCTTGATGATATAGTTCGTGGTATCATCGTACTTAAATTTCATATGTTTGAAAAGTGCTTCATTTTATTAGTTTTATGTTCTACAGGTGCTTCGGCTTAGCTCTCCGATTATTTTATTATTAGTGATTTTGGGCCAGAGTATAGTTTTTATTAATTTTTCCAAAAGGAGCTTTTCGGCCGATAAATAAAAAGACAAAAACTTTTGTTTTTTCTTATTCTCCTACGCGTTTCGATGTTTTTTATAACATCTTCATCAGGGAGTCTGGTTTATTCTAATAAAACATAAAACGAAAAAACAAACATTAAAAAGTTATTAATAACTAACATCAAGCAATAACATATTTTCCAACAGTTCACTTAAATTTAACATAATACAATAACATTTGAACTGCAATTTAGTCTTTAGACGTAACATTTAACATAAAACGTTTACCTTTAACATAAAATGTTTCCTTTTTACATGTAACATTTATTAACAAAAACGTTCATTCAACAACATACATATATATACAAACTAGCACAATTAAAATTTTCGACTGCGTCCATTGCCTCGTCCATTGCATTTGATGGCAGTTGTGTATGCACCGTTTATATTATTTACGTCTTCTTTGAAGTTTACCGTCTTCTCTATTTTTTGTTGTATGCGTAACCCTTCGAGTGTTAGTCGCGTCCTCTCTCTCCTCTCTATATCTAAAATCTTAACATTATCGAAGTCCGCTGTATGGCATTTGTTGGTTAGGTGCTCAGCAATAGCAGTAGTCGTTTTCATATTTTTCGCATCTGATTTGTGCTCACTAATTCGGATGCCCAATGATCTCTTCGTTGTACCAATATAAACTTTTTCGCACACTTCTCCTTCCTTTCCGTTGCATTTTATTTCGTAGACTACATCGTGTTGTTGTTCCTTGTTAATTTTGTCTTTTGTTTGTGTAAATATTTTATTTAGTGTTTGGTTTGGTTTATGTGCTAATGTTATGTTGTTGTTTCGCATAAAATTTTCCATTGATTTGTTGTCCGTTAGTCCTGGTATGTATGTTACACCTGTATATAGTCTCTTATTGTTTTCATTATTCAAATTTGCATTGTTGGTTACATTGTTAGTGCTGATTGTTTTTATTGTTGCCAGCCATGTGTCTATTAATTTATTAGGGTACGCATTTTTGTATAAAATATTTTTAATTTTGCGGTTGTTTTCAGTTATGAACTCCTGATCACTTAAATCGCGTACTTTCTTTATAAAGTTGATTGCCGTGTTTCTTTTTTGTATCCATGGTTGATTAGAATGATAGTTAATTATTCGCGACGATGCTACAGCTTTTGCATACCAATTCGTTTTCAACTTTTTATCCGATTTTATTATTTCCATATCTAGGAAGGCCAATTTATTTTCTTTCTCTTTTTCTACCGTGAATTGGATTTTTGGGTGTTGTGCGTTAAAAGTTTTTAAAATTTCTTCCACGTCCTTTGTTTTAATTATTGCAAATATATCGTCTACATACTTATTTATGTATTTGATATATATATCCCTGGATTTGAGCTCGGTGATGCTGTCGTCAAGTATTTTGTCTAGCACTATATCTGCTACTGTAGGTGATAGGGGGTTTCCCATAGGCATTCCGTATACTTGTTGGTAGAATTTGCCGTCGTATGTGAAATAATTGTTGTCCCTCAAGCAGAATTCGAGGCAAGTTTGGAACTGTTTATTTGATAAAGTAGTGTGTTCTTTTAGTTTTTCCCATTTTCTCATTATTGTTCGAATGGCTAATAGTATGGGAATGTTTGTGAAGAGGGAAACTACATCAAACGATATTAGAATTTCATCTTCCGCTATGTTAACTTCTTGGAGGTTGTGTTTTAACTGGAGGGAATTTTTGACATTTAGGGTACCACATATTATGTTTTTTAAGGTCTGTCCAATGTGTTTTGAAAGTTTGTAGCATGGTACACCTACAGAAGATGAAATCGGTCTAAGTGGAGTTTGTTCTTTATGGATCTTGGGTAGTCCATACAATCTTGGCGCTGTAGCCGCAGTGCAAGTAAGTTGCTTCTTAAATTTTAAAGATATGTTTCTCTGCTTGTAAATGTCATTTATGATGTTGTTGTTGTTGTTGGTACAACGAAGAGATCATTGGGCATCCGAATTAGTGAGCACAAATCAGATGCGAAAAATATGAAAACGACTACTGCTATTGCTGAGCACCTAACCAACAAATGCCACACAGCGGACTTCGATAATGTTAAGATTTTAGATATAGAGAGGAGAGAGAGGACGCGACTAACACTCGAAGGGTTACGCATACAACAAAAAATAGAGAAGACGGTAAACTTCAAAGAAGACGTAAATAATATAAACGGCGCATACACAACTGCCATCAAATGCAATGGACGAGGCAATGGACGCAGTCGAAAATTTTAATTGTGCTAGTTTGTATATATATGTATGTTGTTGAATGAACGTTTTTGTTAATAAATGTTACATGTAAAAAGGAAACATTTTATGTTAAAGGTAAACGTTTTATGTTAAATGTTACGTCTAAAGACTAAATTGCAGTTCAAATGTTATTGTATTATGTTAAATTTAAGTGAACTGTTGGAAAATATGTTATTGCTTGATGTTAGTTATTAATAACTTTTTAATGTTTGTTTTTTCGTTTTATGTTTTATTAGAATAAACCAGACTCCCTGATGAAGATGTTATAAAAAACATCGAAACGCGTAGGAGAATAAGAAAAAACAAAAGTTTTTGTCTTTTTATTTATCGGCCGAAAAGCTCCTTTTGGAAAAATTAATAAAAATAATTTCCACTTGCCAATTGTAAAATCCGAATTTGATAAAAAGAGTAGATATTTTGAGGGATTAAGAGAATACAATGAAAGAGTTCAAGAGGCTATTATACGATTACTGTATCCCAAGGCAGTCGGTTCTATGTACCGGAGCGACTCGGGATTTTTCCCGACCAAGGACTGTCATTTCAGCGTGACCCCATCTAATTTGTTTCGCCCCTCCCACAAATTGTCATCCTCCTAGCAGCTCCTTGCAGCAGGACTGCTCCATATTCTCTTACTCCGGGAAGGCATCGAATCCAATCCGGGTCCGTCTCCTGACCCCGGTCCTGAGAAATGGTTTTGCTGCATCTGTCGGAAAATAATCTTTTTAGGACGGTCATACTCTGTTCAGTGTGTCTCGTGCAAGGGATGGTTCCATCGGACAGGTTGTTCTGGGCTTGATCCCAAAACACGACGTCCACGTAACTTTTATAAATCTTTTGTGGTTCCTTGCTGTTCACGCCCAAGGGCGTCCCGTAGTCTACGCCTTAGCGCCCCCCCCCACTACCTTCCAGCAGCCCCGCTGCTCAGCAAGCCACAACAATTACCCGCTGCTGCTCGCGCCCCACGGCGCCAACAACTCAAACAGCTGCGAACACTCATAACTACTGCTTCCCAAGGCAGTCGGTTCTATGTACCGGAGCGACTCGGGATTTTTCCCGACCAAGGACTGTCATTTCAGTGTAACCCCATTTAATTTGTTTCGTCCCTCCCACAAATTGTCATCCTCCCAGCAGCTCCTTGCAGCAGGACTGCTCCATATTCTCTTGCTCCGGGAAGGTATCGAATCCAATCCGGGTCCGTCTCCTGACCTCGGTCCTTAGAAATGGTTTTGCTGCATCTGCCGGAAAAGAATCTTTTTAGGACGGTCATACTCTGTTCAGTGTGTCTCGTGTAAGGGATGGTTGCATCGGACAGGTTGTTCTGGGCTTGATCCCAAAACCCGACGTCCACGTAACTTTTATAAATCTTTTGTGGCTCCTTGCTGTTCACGCCCAAGGGCGTCCCGTAGTCTACGTCTAAGCGCCCCCCCATTACCTTCCAGCAGCCCCGCTGCTCAGCAAGCCACAACAAGTACCCGCTGCTGCTCGCGCCTTACGGCGCCAACAACTCAAACAGCTGCTACCACTCATAACTAAAATCTTCGTAGTAGAGTCGGAAGCAATGCTGAGCAACAGCCCCTGCCCCCGTCTTCTCCACCCCTCTTTTCCGGCAGCAATCGTGTAGGTCAGGGAAACAGACTCTTAGTCCCTACCTCCGTTTGCCAGCACAGAATATATATGTTTGCGACATCCGCCCAATGCAGCTCCTGCCTCGGGTGGTGCCACTTTCCTAGATGTTCTGGTCTCCGCGACGGCAACCCCTCGGCGGGTTTCATCGCGCCATGTTGCCAGGTCGCAAACCCAAATCATCCGGGTACCCCAATGCTTGCCCAAGGACGCCCAGTCCCAGGGCCACAACAGCAATTGCGTCCTGGCCTTCCTGAACCCAGGCGTAGTCACCCGTCACTTACCCCCAGAGTGGCGACGTCTCCCCTCATGCACTTCAGAATTCTGCAGTTAAACTGTAATGGACTAACTGGGAAAATTACGGAGATAGTCAATTTCATGAAGCGGCACAACATCCGCATTGCTGCGATTCAAGAGACTAAACTCACAGCACGATCTGCATTGCAGTCCTGCTCTGGGTATAATGTCCACAGAAAAGATCGCGAGAGCGGAAATGGAGGCGGCCTCGCGTTTATAATACACCACTCTGTGCAATATCACATATTTGATCCTGGCATCGACCGCAGGGACAACGTCTTAGAACGTCAAGGCCTATCTGTCCGGTCAGGCGATGCAAACCTAGAAATCATCAACATCTACATCCCCCCTGCCACCTGTTGCCCCGGTGGATACCACCCTAATATTAGAGCCTTACTCACTGGAAACAATCGCATTATTTTAGGCGACTTCAATGCCCATCATGATCTATGGCATTCAAATTTGCGGGCGGACAGTAGGGGCGAGATGTTGGCGGATCAAATAGAAGAAACGACGTTCTGCACAATAAACGGAGACGCCCCCACACGTATGGTAGGAAGCTGTCACAGTTCGCCAGATATCTCAATCGTGAGCGCAGAACTCGTAAACTGCGTCAACTGGCAGCCGATGGTATCATTGGCATCCGACCACCTGCCTATACTTGTTTCGCTCGAGCGTACCGCCGACTTCATCGTCACCGAAAAACGCACTTTCATAAACTTTAAAAAAGGAAAGTGGGGAGAATATAAATCCTTTACAGACAACCTCTTTGCTGCCCTCCCTATCCCGACTGATGCCCGCCAAGGGGAGCGTGCCTTTCGCAAGGTCATTGAATCCGCCTCGGCACGTTTCATTCCCGCCGGGAGAATTCCCGAAATCCGGCCCCACTTCCCGGCGGAGGCCGCAAACTTAGCGAGAGAACGTGACCTTATAAGGCAGCTTGATCCAGGCGACCCCCAAATAAGGGATATAAACCAACGCATCAGATTGCTTGTGGATGAACACAAGCGGGCGAAATGGGAGGAGCACCTAAGAGGTTGTAACCTCTCTACCGGTGTGGGTAAACTTTGGTCCACCGTAAAGTCCCTATCGAATCCGACTAAGCACAAAGACAAAGTTTCCATCGCCTTTGGCGACAAAGTGCTGTCGGATGCGAAAAAATGCGCGAGCGCTTTCTGCCGACAATATATAATGCATTCTACGGTCGACAAAGTTAGACGGAGGGCCAACAGACACGCACATAAACACAAATTCAGCGCGTCACCAATCACCATCACCGCTAAAGAGGTTGAGGACGCCATTGGTCGCGCTAAACCATCCAAAGCAGTGGGCCCAGACGGCATAGCCATGCCGATGCTTAAAAGCCTAGGGAAAGAGGGTTTCAAATATTTAGCGCAGGTCTTCAACCTGTCTCTTTCCACCTTTGTCATACCCGAGAAATGGAGAATGGCCAAGGTGGTCCCGCTACTAAAGCCTGGTAAACCAGCTAACATAGGAGAGTCGTATCGTCCGATATCTCTCCTATCGCCAGTAGCAAAGACGCTCGAAGCCATTTTGCTCCCTTATTTCCAAGCAAATTTGCAACTAGCCTCCCATCAGCATGGCTTCAGAAAACTCCATAGCACTACCTCCGCGCTAAATGCCATTAGTACCCAGATAAATTGCGGTTTAAATCAAAACCCCCACCATAGAACAGTACTCGTAGCGCTAGACCTATCAAAAGCTTTTGATACGGTCAACCACGGCTGGTTACTGCAAGACCTGGAAGGGTCTACCCTTCCCCCATGTCTTAAAAGTTGGACCGCAAATTATCTGGGTGGTCGGCAGGCATCGGTGCTATTTAGAAACGAAACATCAAAGCCAAGGAGAATTAAACAAGGGGTGCCACAGGGTGGTGTCCTATCCCCACTTTTGTTTAATTTCTACATATCTAAACTACCTTCACCACCGGAAGGAGTCACAATCGTTTCCTACGCCGATGACTGCACAGTAATGGCCACAGGCCCAGGCCCACAGATCGATGAGCTATGCAATAAAATAAACGGCTACCTCCCTGATCTCTCCAGTTTTTTCGCCTCGCGAAACCTGGCATTATCACCGACTAAATCTTCCGCGACCTTATTTACAACATGGACGTCCCAAATGTTGACCATTTTGAACATCCACGTCGATGGCTCTACGCTACCGACTGTCCTACACCCCAAAATCTTGGGTGTGACGTTTGATCAGGATCTACATTTTGGTGAGCACGCAGCCGCAATTGTTCCGAGAATTCAGAGCCGTAACAAAATCCTCAAATCCCTTGCTGGCAGTACCTGGGGAAAAGATAAAGAAACGCTCATGACTACATACAAAGCAATTAGCTAGCCGATTACGTGCTACGCGTCACCCATATGGTCGCCAAGCCTAAAAATTACCCACTGGAAGAAGCTACAGGCCTGCCAAAATACTGCTCTCAGAATTGCCACGGGCTGTCTTCTTATGTCCCCAGAACACCATCTACATAATGAGGCGAGAATACTCCCCATCAGGGAAAGAAACGAGATGCTGACCAAACAGTTCCTGTTGAATACCCAGAAACCTGGGCATCCCAACAGACATCTGATTGACGAGCCAGCACCGCCTAGGGGCTTAAGGAGTCATCTCCGTAAGCATTTTGAGGAAATACGGCATCTGAGAACACAGCCGTATGAAGCGAAAAAACACAAGCAGGTCCTCGGTGAACTCCACAAACAGGCGTCGGACCTTTATGCCGGGAATTGCCCGGTGAACCCAGTACTCAAAGTAAAGTATCCAAAACTTGCGGAAGAGGAACGCATACTCCCCAGGGAAACGCGTGTCACTCTGGCTCAACTTCGTTCTGGATACTGTAACAGGTTAAACTCTTACCTATCCAGAATCAACCCCGACATACAAAATGTATGCCCCGCTTGCAATGTGTCCCCACATGACACCAACCATCTCTTTAATTGTAATGTGGAACCAACGCCTCTAACACCCCTTTCCCTATGGTCCACCCCTGTTGAAACAGCAAGTTTACTTGGACTCCCGTTAGAGGATATTGATGACAGTTTGTGATCGGTCGCGTCTGTTAGGTGGGGCGAAGCACTGCTACAACAACAACAACACCTTCGTAGTAGAGTTGGTAGCAATGCTGAGCATCAGCCCCTGCCCCCGTCTTCTCCCCCCTCTTTTCCGGCAGCAATCGTGCAGGTCAGGGAAACAGACTCTTAGTCCCTACCTCCGTTTGCACCGTCTGCCAGCACAGATTGTATAGGTTTGCGACATCCGCCCAATGCAGCTCCTGCCTTGGGTGGTGCCACTTTCCTAGATGTTCTGGTCTACGCGACGGCAACCCCCCGACGGGTTTCATGGCGCCATGTTGCCAGGTCGCAAACCCAAATCAGCCGGGTACCCCAGTGCTTTCCCAAGGACGCCCAGTCCCAGGGCCACAACAGCAATTGCGTCCTGGCCTTCCACAACCCAGGCGTAGTCACCCGTCACTTACCCCCAGAGTGGCGACGTCTCCTCTTATGCACTTCAGAATCCTGCAGTTAAACTGTAATGGACTAACTGGGAAGATTACGGAGATAGTCGATTTCATGAAGCGGCACAACATCCGCATTGCTGCGATTCAAGAGACTAAACTCACAGCAAGATCTGCATTGCAGACCTGCTCTGGGTATAACGTCCACAGGGAGACCGCGAGAGCGGAAATAGAGGCGGTCTCGCGTTTATCATACACCACTCTGTGCAATATTATATATTTGATCCTGGCATCGACCGCAGGAACAATGTCTTAGAACGTCAAGGCTTATCTGTCCGGTCAGGCGATGCAAACCTAGAAATCATCAACATCTACATCCCTCCTGCCACCTGTTGCCCCCGTGGATACCGCCCTAATATTAGGGCCTTACTCATCATGATCTATGGCATTCAAACTTGCGGGCGGACAGTAGGGGTGAGATGTTGGCGGATCAAATGGAAGAAGCGACGTTCTGCACAATAAACGGAGACGCCCCCACACGTATGGTAGGAAGCTGTCACAGCTCGCCAGATATCTCAATCGTGAGCGCAGAACTCGTAAACTGCGTCAACTGGCAGCCGATGGTAACACTGGCATCCGACCACCTCCCCATACTTAATTCGCTTGAGCGTACCGCCGACTTCATCGTCGCTGAAAAACGCACTTTCATAAACTTCAAAAAATGAAAGTGGGAAGAATATAAATCCTTTACAGACAGCCGCTTTGCTGCCCTCTCTATCCCGACTGATGCCCGCCAAGTGGAGCGTGCCTTCGCCGCCTCGGCATATTTCATTCCCGCCGGGAGAATTCCCGAAATCCGGCCCTACTTCCCGGCGGAGGCCGCAAACTTAGCGAGAGAACGTGACCTTATAAGACAGCTTGATCCAGGCGACCCCCAAATAATGGATATAAACCAACGCATCAGATTGCTTGTGAATGAACACAAGCGGGCGAAATGGGAGGAGCAACTAAGAGGTTGTAACCTCTCTACCGGTGTGGGTAAACTTTGGTCCACCGTAAAGTCCCTATCGAATCCGACTAAGCACAAAGACAAAGTTTCCATCGCCTTTGGCGACAAAGTGCTGTGGGATGCGAAAAAATGCGTGAGCGCTTTCTGCCGACAATATATAATGCATCCTACGGTCGACAAAGATAGACGGAGAGCCAATAGACACGCACATAAACATAAATTCAGCGCATCACCAATCACCATCACCGCTAAAGAGGTTGAGGATGCCATTGGTCGTGCTAAACCATCCAAAGCAGTGGACCCAGACGGCATAGCCATGCCGATGCTTAAAAGCCTAGGGAAAGAGGGTTTCAAATATTTAGCGCATGTCTTCAATCTGTCTCTTTCCACCTGGTCATACCTGAGAAATGGAAAATGGCCAAGGTGGTCCCGCTACTAAAGCCTGGGAAACCAGCTAACATAGGTGAGTCGTATCGTCCGATATCTCTTCTATCGCCAGTGGCAAAGACGCTTGAAGCCATTTTGCTCCCTTATTTCCAAACAAATTTGCAGTTAGCCCCTCATCAGCATGGCTTCAGAAAACTCCATAGCACTACCACCGCGCTAAATGCCGTTAGCACCCAGATAAATTGCGGTTTAAATCAATACCCCCACCATAGAACAGTAGTCGTAGCGCTAGACCTATCAAAAGCTTTCGGTTTTTCGGTTACGGTTAACCATGGCTCGTTACTGCAGGAACTGGAAGGGTCTATCCTTCCCCCATGTCTTAAAAGGTGGACCGCAAATTATCTGGGTGGTCGGCAGGCATCGGTGCAATTTAGAAACGAAACATCAAAACCAAGGAGAATTAAACAAGGGGTGCCACAGGGTGGTGTCCTATTCCCACTTTTGCTTAATTTCTACATATCTAAGCTACCTTCACCACCGGAAGGAGTCACAATCGTTTTCTACGCCGATGACTGCACTATAATGGCCACAGGCCCAGGCCCAAAGATCGATGCGCTATGCAATAAATTAAACGGCTACCTCCCTGAACTCTCCAGTTTTTTCGCCTCGCGAAACCTGGCATTATCACCGACTAAATCTTTCGCGACCTTATTTACAACATGGACGCCCCAAATGTCGACCATTTTGAACATCCACGTCGATGGCACTACGCTACCGACTGTCCTACACCCCAAAATCTTGGGTGTGACGTTTGATCAGGATCTACATTTTGGTGAGCACGCAGCGGCAATTGTTCCGAGAATTCAGAGCCGTAAAAAAATCCTCAAATCCCTCGCTGGCAGTACTTGGGGAAAAGATAAAGAAACGCTCATGACTACATACAAAGCAATTAGCCAGCCGATTACGTGCTACGCGTCACCCATATGGTCGCCAAGCCTAAAAATCACCCACTGGAAAAAACTACAGGCCTGCCAAAATACTGCTCTCAGAATCACCACGGGCTGTCTTCTTATGTCCCCAGAATACCATCTGCATAATGAGGCGAGAATACTCCCCATCAGGGAGAGAAATGAGATGCTGGCCAAACAGTTCCTGTTGAATACCCAGAAACCTGGACATCCCAACAGACATCTGATTGATGAACCAGCACCGCCTAGGGGCTTAAAGAGTCATCTCCGTAAGCATTTTGAGAAAATACGGCACCTGAGAACCCAGCCGTATGAAGTGAAAAAACACAAGCAGGTCCTTGGTGAACTCCATAAACAGGCGTCGGACCTTTATGCCGGGAATTGTCCGGTGAATCCAGTGCTTAACGAAAATTATCCAAAACTTGCGGAAGAGGAACGCATACTCCCCAGGGAAACGCGTGTCACTCTTGCTCAACTTCGTTCTGGATACTGTAACAGGTTAAACTCTTACCTATCCAGAATCAACACCGACATACAAAATGTATGCCCCGCTTGCAACGTGTCCCCACATGACACCAACCATCTCTTCAATTGTAATGTGGAACCAACGCCTCTAACACCCCTTTCCTTATGGTCCACCCCTGTTGAAACGGCAAGTTTCCTTGGACTCCCTTTAGAGGATATTGATGACAATTTGTGATCGGTCGCGGCTATTAGGTGGGGCGAGCATTGCTACAACAACAACAATAACACGAATATTGTAAAGGAGTACCTATTAGGTAAAAAAATAAAATTAAAGAAAAAAAAACTTTTTTAAAAATAAGCTTTTATTATTTTGGTTAATAAAATTAACTAAAAAGTAAACAATAAATTGACTCTAAAGAAATATAACACTTTATAAGTTCATTGTAAGCTTAAATAATTAGGCTTTTTCGTCTGCGACAAAAAAATTCTATATCGTACATAATTATATATTTTTAACATTAAAACTTTACACCTAAATTATTAAATCATACAGTTTATATCAAAGTCCAAATTGTTCTAATAAAAAACGTGTTAAATTTTGATGGTATAATTAAGAACATTTAGGATCTCATTTTCTTGCTATCGCAATGTAACACGCTTTTGTTAGAACAATTAGGACTGTGATATAAACTGTAAGCTTTAATAATTTAGGTGTAAAGTTTAAATGTAAAAAATATATAATTATGTACGATATAGAATTTTTTTGTCGCAGACGAAAAAGCCTAATTATTTAAGCTTACAATGAACTTATAAAGTGTTAAATTTCTTTAGAGTCAATTTATTGTTTACTTTTTAGTTAATTTTATTAACCAAAATAATAAAAGCTTATTTTTAAAAAAGTTTTTTTTTTCTTTAATTTTATTTTTTACATTTTAGTTCGTTTTATTAACAAGTAATAGAAGCTTGTTCTTAGAAAAGCCTTTTTCTTAAATTTAATTTAAATATGGTTTTTTTTTTTTTAATTTTTAGTAGAGTAAAATATTGTTTAAATTAGTTACGTAAACTTTACTTAGTTATTTGTAACGTTTCTCATTCTATCCATTTCTTTTAATGCATCAACATTAGAGGGTTTCTTCGAAGTCAACTTTGAACAGTCAAGTTCTTCGATTCGAATACCTGCTAAAGACCTAACTCGGCTTTTGACAGAGAGCACATATAAAATTGTGTCAAACAGTGTTAACTAACTTAAAATCATATTTTATTGTGACTTGGCCTATGTGGCGTTCAGTTTACAACTACTCATTGCAGATCTCTGCTCTGTATGTTAAATCTGTTTTAAAATAATAGCCGTATTTTTTTTTTACACGTAAACGTCTATACGCTTATAATTTATATGGACTGCTAAGCGCCAAACTTTAAATACACCTCTGAAGTTGCTGCGCATAAAATGTGTACTAATAAATTCGAATACGCATTATACGCAGATGTAACTGAAATATGTGTTTTTGTTTCACCCTCTACAGCACCTCCTGCCAGCAGAGTGCAAAGAATGTACTGCGAAACTGCTTCAGGTAG
Source organism: Eurosta solidaginis (assembly GCF_040869045.1). Taxonomy (NCBI): domain Eukaryota; kingdom Metazoa; phylum Arthropoda; class Insecta; order Diptera; family Tephritidae; genus Eurosta; species Eurosta solidaginis. The sequence continues at coordinate 20,522,019 of NC_090324.1, forward strand.
ATGACATAGTAGCATGCTCTGGTGGGTGTGGCTATAGTTTCTGCTTGAAATGCAGTAATATTAAAAGAAATGAAAAAAAGATAATAGAAGATAATATGAACATAAAATGGTTCTGTAATGTATGTGCATTATCGGATACCAATACTAAATTTGTGGAAATCAAACATTTGATTAATAAATGTCATACTCTAAAGAAGTCAGTGTCAAACTTATGAACAAGTGGTATGATTTTGAGCTGGCTAACTTAAATAAACGTAAGCTAAATCTTTACAAGATCAGCCTATCCACTGGAGAATGGAGTGAATATTATAGTGCGAAACGCCAATATAAACGGCTAATTAAGATAAAAAAAGCCAAGTACATGGAAAACAAAATCAACCATAGTGCTGGTGGTAGTAAGGTCATGTGGAAAAACTTGAAAAATTCCATAAGCATGGCTAAAGAAAATAATGGTATTAAAAAAATTAAAATAAACGACCAACTCTACACAGAGGAAAATGAAATAGCGCAGTCTTTGAATGACTATTTCATTGATAGTATATTGGAGATTAGCATGAATATTCCTACTTCTTTTAGTAATGAAGGTACTATAGATGAGCAAAATGGACCTAATGTTTTTAAGTTTCAGAAAGTATCCACTTCAGAGATAGTTGATATAGTAAGTAAGTTTAAAAATAAAATTGGAGGGAAGAAACTTGTGTCGGAAGGAGTCGTTAAATACTCCATAACGTATACAGGTTTCTTCTATTCTCAACTTGTTAATGAGAGCTTAGATAAAGGTCTCGTTCCTAGTTTATGGAAATCTTCTATAGTTGTGCCATTAGAAAAAGTTAAAAATACCATCAAAGCTGAGGAGATAAGACCTATTAACACGTTACAATGTGATGAAAAAATTTTGGAAACAGTGGTAAAAAATCAGCTGGTAAAATATTTAGAAGATAATGTAATTATTATACCTCAACAATCTGGTTTTCGAAAGAAACATTCATGTGAAAGTGCTTTGAATTTGGTTGTAGCTAACTGGAAAGAAGACTTAAGCAGGAAAAAACACATATTAGCTGTGTTTTTGGATTTAAAGCGTGCATTCGAGACGATCGACCAAAACTTAATGCTGAAAAAGCTTTCTTGCATTGGCGTTTCTGGTATAGAACTAAAATGGTTTCAAGACTTCCTAATTAACAGATACCAAAGAACAGTGATTGGAACGTCCGTATCGGATAAAAGGGAGGTACCTGTTGGTCTACCTCAAGGGTCTATATATTAATGATATAACTAGCTCCATTAAGCACTGTGAAATAAAATTGTTTGCTGATCATACATTGCTGATGATAAGTGGGAACAATATTACTGAAATATATGCTAAGCTTCAAGAAGATCTTAACAGCGCATATGGTTGGTTATGCGTAAACAGACTAAAAGTGAATGTCAATAAAACGAAATTTATGGTTATATCTAGACGCAATTTTCAAAACAGTGAGCTACAAAACTTAAATATAAATAACGAACTAATTGAAAAAGTCAGCACCTTAAAATATTTGGGAATAAAAATAGATGATAAGCTGAATTTCAACGAGCACGTGGATTATACGGTAGGAAAAATAGCGAAAAAGTTATATTTTACACAACGAACCTGCAAATATTTAAATAGAAGGTATAAAATCATCGTCTACAGATCTATAATCGAACCTCATTTTATTTATTGCCCAACTATATTTTTCATCTTGCGAGATAGTCAGATATACAAGCTACAAAAGCAACAGAACCGCGCTATGAGATTCATTCTCAAAAAACGGTATGACACACCTATCAGAGACATGCTATGCTCTCTTAATTGGCTTAGCATTAGACAGCAACTTTTTTATTATACCATAAAATTTATTAAAAACATAATAGAAGGAACTTTGCCTGCGTATTTGAGGACGAATATAAAATATGTAAAAGATACACACTCTGTAAATACTCGTAATAAAAATGATTTTAATCTGCCGGCTTATAAAACTGAAGCAGACAAATGTAATCTGTATTATAAAGGTCTTAAATCCTATAATGAACTACCGAATGATATTAAATCATGTCATTCCAATAAATTTAAACAAAAATTGTACAATTATTGCAGAACACTACCAATTTAGTGCTGGACAGGCGGACTTCCATAGCATCGATAGAAGTGCAGCGAAACTATACTCTATATTGCTATGTAGCGCCAAGACTTCCAAGCTCTTGTACGCATACAAAAAAGGTTGCCGAAGCACATACTGAAGCGCATCACTCGATTAACTCAGTGCATCGCCGTGCAGATGTTGCCTTCGCGCTTTACTAACATGCGTAAAATGCCTACATACTACACAAGCACAACGCTTTGTTCGCATGATCTGGAAGTCTCCCATCCATAGTACTCCAAGGTAGGACATAGATGTAACTATTCTAGATTGCATAGTCCAGAAGACAATTATAAACATGTAAAATAGATTTAAGTTAGGCTTAGGAAAGCCGTAATAAATAAATACATTATTACACTAATTCTATGTATTCTATGTGTGTCCACAATTCATCGCAACTGATTTAGCTATATGTTATACACAGGCATACAACAGAGGGTCATGTCCCGCTTTTCGGTACACGCTGTAGCTGTAGCTAGTTGTTTAACCACTGCCGCTAGATGGGTCTCCTAAGCATTATGTAAGCGATAGGCGTTTTTTTCACGCGCAAACGTAAACCTATACGCGTGTATAAAAAAAAACACGGCTAATATTCCAACTTTCGTTTAGCTAAAATTCCATCGCCAAAAATCTGTAAAACAAAATCAAGTGCGCAGAAAAGTATGCAACACTTACCAATAAGAGCCTAACCGCGTTAGCGTTCGTTGTATCACAGAATTTTTACACTTTGAAAATGACGGCTGTTGTTTGCAAGGTTGCATTCCTTTGAGTGTTCGTTTTCACCATCTGGATTAACAAAGTCATGAGCCTGGGCATTCGCGCAATTTTAGTGATGTAAATTGCATGGCGCCAGCGCCAATGCGGTGCCAGCTCAATGGTAGTTCATTGACGAAATGACTCCAAGCGAATTTTTGACGCTACTTAGTAGTGAGTGCGTAGTACATTTTACTTGCGCTATTGAGTGAAACGACTTTTGTGGGTCAGGCACGAGTTTGGTGTTATTGGCGCTACTGGCAATGATGACACTGAGCTGTTGACGGTAGCGCTGGTAGTTCAGATTTTGAATCAGAGAAAGAATTGATGACCCGTGTAAATTATTATGGCTCTGGCCGTGTAAATTATTATGGTGTATTTGTATATTTTAGATTTAATGCACAATTAATATGTGTGTGTTTGAGCCGCCAAATAATAACAGTAGTATTGCTAAAGTGCTGATTAGTTGATGGAATGTCGCTAATTTCCTTGCGATGATCAGCAGATTGTCAATATTTCGTTCAACGGACGCGCGAAATTGCCACATCTGCTCATATTTTCGAAGATTTTCCATTCTTGATTTAACTTAAGCTGTTATGTTAATATTTTTCAGCCAGCTTTTTTCAAATAGGTAATTTTTCCAAAAGCAAAATAAATTACAGAAAAGATTACAGAGTTAAACAGCCTTAAAAATTCAGCTATGTTGGTTATACACAGAAATACAACAGAGGGTTGTGTCCCCGCTTTTCGCAAGCGTTGAGATTCACCACGCGTGACACGCGTGATTCACCACGTCCAAATATCACAATCCACGGATAGGTACCGGCGGGTTTGTATGGGACTTAGGCTGTTATGCCAAAGTAAATACAAATCTATACCGATAACTGTGTTATCGATTAATTTATCGAATTCTAACAAAGTAATATTGCATTGTCATCGTAGTTATACATGTGTGCAAAATTTCAGCTCAATCGGACACGGGGAAGTGTATCAAATTTAACTTGCAAGATTCCATTACAGACAACAAAAGTGAAACTAAATAAAAGCTTATAAAAAAGAAATACATTTTATAACTCAAAATTAATTATGCAAAATCCAAAGACTGAATAATGTATAAATGTGATCTCATAGATTTAATCTAAGTCTAAAGACTGTAATAAATAAAATAACTAACTAACTCCAAAAACACTCCATTTAGTGCTAAATTATCACCTAATACTAAAAGAAGTATAGGATATATAATATATTATATATGATAGTTGTAGCTGACAGTACTTAACAATATTCCATCAGTTTCGAGCACCAATATTTGGTCAATTAATGTGTTCAGGCATAAACTGTGTCCGTGTTTTTTTAAATCTTCAGCTCTTACAACTTCCGCTAGAAATATGCTACCTACATTAGTTTCGTCAAGAGGAGAGCACGGAAATGAATAGGAAATGTTTGAAACAGAATGTTTTGCAGCATGGGATCCTAAAGGGTTATTTATTTCTATGTCATCAATGTACAAAAAGTATGGTATTAAAATTTTATTTGGGTATAGGTAAATTTTTTTATGCCATAAAGGCCCTTGGACAATATTGATGAAGTTTGAACTTTTCTTTAGTTCATCAATGTTAGCCAAAATTTTCGATATAAGATTATCTTTTTTCAGAATCATTTTCATAGAATGAACCAAAGGCATCGCAAACATTTTGGATTTTTTTTTTTCACCAAATTTCAATTCTCCTCTATCTAAGGTGAAAGTGTTTGTTTCATATATAATATTCTCCTTCAAATCATCAACAATATCTTTTCCCTTCAAATTTTGAAATAGCTTGTATTAGGATTTGTATGTGCTCTAATAAGTTTGTACATTTTGACACATAAGCCAAAAACTCTCTTTTAGCTTCTAAATTAGCTTTCAGTTTTTCATTTATAATTTGTTTAAATAGTTCTAAAATGGGATTGAATAATAGAGTTTGCAACGAATTTTTAATGTCACACACATCTTTTCTGAAAAAATTGGCTTTCGAATGAAGGTAAAGTATAAACTTTAAAGCGTTTTCGTCTAAATCAATAGATTCTGTTGGTTCTTGGGGAGCACCAGGAGCGAAAGTAAATTTATTTATTGAATAATACGAGAAAAAATTAGTCCCATGGCGTGCTGCAGCTGTTGCAGGTGGAAATGGTGTCTCCTTTACTGAATATAGCATATTTGTCGCATATTCTTCTGGTATTGATGTAGATGAAGTTGCCTCCGTATGACTTTTTGTTGGTTCCAATAAAATTGAAGTCTTTGTTCGTTTTCCAATGTGTCTTTTAATGTGGAGTTTGTAGGAATAAGAACGCCCAAAGAGCTGACGACAATTAGCACAACGATATTCATCGAATTCTTTGAGTTTATGAATTTTTTTTCAGTGAAACATCAAGGTTTCAGTATCGAAAAAGTTTTCTGAACATAGAAAACACTTAGTCATTGTACGGAGCACTCAGAAATTAATTTTTCAAAAGTAAATTCAATGTTTCTTAGGAGATATTCTCGCGTCACTTGCATAAGCGCAATTAAATTATGTATACTAAACACGTTCACACAAAAACAGTTATACCAGCGCTTGGTAAGAAAATTTTCTTTTAATCTATGAAATTTTCCTTAGAATGCAAGAAATTGTTCTTAGATTTTACGAACCTTTTCTTTAATATATAGGTACATAAACAACAATTCTTGTATTCTTAGAAAACTTTCTTAAAATATATGAACGTTTTCTTACTCTTTCGTTAACTGAGACACAAACCCATGTATCAATTCTTATATTCTAAGGAAAATGTTTTGGATTGTAAGAACGCTTTCATACGCAAGTAAAATATATGTAAAAGTTCTTAAATACTAAGAAACAGTTCTTATATGGTAAGAACTGTTCATTAGTAAAAAAGTTTGTGTGCGTAATTTCTTAAATTTTAAGAACAAATTCTTATTATCTAAGAACAAATTTAGTCAAGCAGCTTAATGAATATGGTTTCTTATATTATAAGAACGAAGTTTTGTCATAAATATTTTTTTAAGAATTTTTTCTTAAATTATATGCAATTCTTTTTAAATTTTAAGAAAAAAATCGGAGTGAATTTCTATGAAACTTTTTCTTAAAAAAACATGTTCGTTTTTGGTCCAGTGTAATGAACTAAAAAAAATATTAGATAGATTAATTGTTTTTGACAAATTAACGCTTGCCAGGTCAGCTAGTAGTTTTGTACAATTTTAGTACCAAGTGGGTATTTATAACAATGCTATTATCTATTATATAAATAGGCAAGTTGAAATTTTCGAGCTCCGTTTACGGAATAAATGATTACGTACATATTTTTAGGTATAAATGATTACATATGTATCGATAGGATTTATCAAGGAGGTGTGCAGGACATTAAAAAAAATTAAAAAAAATAAATTACTGAAACTGCAGTTGCCTTAACCAATAGACTATCCTGCTGGTATTTTTCTGCATGCTTATTTTAGTTTTTCTCATTTCTACACTAGCAACACAATTGAGACATTCTGTCTGTATTAATTCGTGTGTTGTGTAGATTTATTTTGTGAAGTTTGTTTTTCGTTGAGAATGAGAAGCTTTGTAAACTCGTGCTCAGTTTTACATATTTATGTTGGTTTGTTTAATGGTGTGTTCAATTTTACTTATTATTAAGATTTCATGACCTTAACACCGGCTTATAATAATTGAATATTTAATTATTATGTTTTTCTAAGAGAAACTGAAAAGAAAGGAAGAAACCTTTACTGGCATATTGCGATGGTACCATTTCGAAAACCGCCAACGTAACCATCATCGCGTTAGTGTAGAAATGAGAAAAACTGAAAAAAGCTTGCAAACAAATACCAGCAGGATAGCCTAGTGGTTAAGGCAACTGCAGTTTCACCGTTTGATTCGCGGTTCGAATCTCGGTGAAACCTTTGATAACATTACGAAATACCCTGGTGATGATTAAGTTGGCGGTTTTCGAAATGGTAGAATCGCAATATGCCAGAAAATGTTTCTTTCTTTCTTTTCAGTTTCTCGTAGAAAAACATAATAATTGAATATTCAATTATTATAAGTCGGTGTTAAGCTCAGGAATTCTTAATAATAAGTACAAATTGAACTAACCTTTAAACAAGCAAACATAAATATGTAAAACTGAGCACGAGTTTACAAAGCTTCCCATTCTCAATGAAAAAGAAACTTCACAAAAACAAATCTACACAGCACACAAATTAATAGAGCCAGAATGTCTCAATTGTGTTGCTAGTGTAGAAATGAAAAAAACTGAAAGAAGCATGCAAACAAATACCAGCAGGATAGCCTAGTGGTTAAGCAACTGCAGTTTCAACGTGTGATTTTCGGTTCGAATCTCGGTGAAATCTTTGATAACATTACGAAATTGCCTGATGATGATTACGTTGGCGGTTTTCGAAATGATACCATCGCAATAAGCCAGTAAATGTTTCTTTATTTCTTTTCAGTTTCTCTTAGAAAAACATAATAATTGAATATTCAGTTATTATAAGCCGGTGTTAAACTCATGAATTCCTAATAATAAGTACAAATTGAACACACCATTAAACAAACAAACATAAAAAATAAATTAAATATAGCGTTAAGATATCAATTTAAAAATTTGTCCTATACATAAGCCAACGTATGACAATATCGTGACGCTGTGGTTGTAAGCTAAAAAGCAATAGCTTTGTTGTATGCACAAAGAAAGGGTATTTTCTCAGTAAGAGGTGTTTTGCTTCTGTAATAAACACAAACGCCCCCTATATATCTTAAAGTGCTTGGGCACCGGATAGAGGATCTTCTAATTTGTTGGAAATACAGAGCCAGAGACGAAAACATGATCATAAACAACAAAGCGCATCATAAAGTATTCAGGTTTATGTATTTGAGTTTTTGTTGGTTGTAACATTATTGGGGTATTTTATATGAAAATGAACTTCTACTACTGGGCGAACTATAGTTACTTTAATTGGATAACGCTAGTACGTAATGAAATCGAGATAGACTTCCTTATATCAAATTTATCAGCACCAACAATTATTTTTATTATGCCAAGACCGTCCGGCTGCCCATAGTAAGATAGCTTAAATGAAAACTTAGATATCTTTAAGAAATTTGGCTTACGGCACACCCTGCATGTTGCCGTAGGTCAGGAACACTCGCAAATGCATTTACTTTAAATTCAATCATATACCTTACCATTTAATAATGTACATAACTGTCTCATTGGCAAAATTAGAGCATGAACTTATAATAAAAAGAGACATGTATGTACCCACATAATTAATGTACACAAATGCAAGTATACTTACATACTTATATACTTACATACTTAATAGCGACAGATTTTGTGACTGTCATTTCCATCCTTCGCTTGTGCATGCATATGAATACACATTCATACAAACATTTATCATTCTCTTGTGTAACTAGAACTAGACTACATTTCTTATTATATTGAATAACACGGGTCAACACAAAATTTGACTTTGACTTCAAAGCATTAATTTCAATTCTTTAGGTCGTAATTTGACAAACAAAAAAATATATATGGCATGAAAAAGTTAGTTTTCTTATTTAGGAAACCGCTTGAATAAAATGTTTCTAAATCTGTGGTTTTAATTTTTACTTGAAAATGAAAAAATTCAAATAAATATTTTTATTAAGTTTTAATATTGAACCCTCACTAGGGTAGGCACCTTGTCGTTGGTGTGAGGGCTTAGGCGAACTCCACAGCGCCCGACTATGAGGCGGAGCTGTTTAGGACTGACATCTACGCCGTTTCGCCTCATAGGAGGGCGGCGGGATGTCGGTGACCAAGAACTACCAACCCCTAATCCAGGGTGTTATGCGGACCGTGCCTATTGGACGATTTGCAGCCAGGGGATAAATTCGGCTGTATTCGAACGGAGCCTTTCCGATACCGGGCCATCTCTGGAAGTATTTATGGCCTTACCGCAGTAAGGGGCGCTGCTGTGGCGGACGGTTCTTTCCCCGTATATAATACTGGACCGCTGAGCCCGCCTTGTCGGGCAGGTGGTCGTACGACCAAGATGAACAACTCATTACCTGAACGTAATAAGGAGGATGTAAAGAGGAGGACTGAGTCGCAATCCAGGGACGACAAATACGAATTAAGCGATGCGTCGGACTCGGGGAGCGAGAGTAGTGCTGATTCAATGAACTCCGTGTTGGAGAAGCACACAAATGAAAACGGAGTAGAAGAGTGGAGAAGGGTACGGAGCAGAGGAAATAAAAGAGCTCTCTCGCAGTACCGTGCAGCACTAAGAATTGTACAACGCTTGGGAGCAGTGGTCGACCCAACAGAAGTGGAGATCGAGCGCTTGGAATGGGCCCATGAAGCGGTAGAAGTAGGTCGAAGGCAGTTCAAAAGGTTTGCTGCGAGAAACCCTCGGTTCTGCAACCGGTACGAGGAGGAAGAAGCGTCGAATGGCAGAATGAAGAGGCAACGTTCGGCAGAAGGCGACAAGCCTGCTTTCAAGAGGTAGAAAGCACCCAGTCCTAGAGCCGCGAGGCAGGGCAGTCGCATAGACAAGACAAGTAGGCCCAAAGCTGTAAGACAGATGGGTTCCAATAGCGAGGTAGCAACTACCTCGAAAGCTGCCAGTCAGAGGGAAGTTCCAACTACGGAAGTAGGAGATAAGCCAAAGGGAGATAACGCTAAGACTCCGGCTTTCTCGGAGGCGCTAAAGGGAGTTAACGCGAAGACTCCGGTGTTCTCGGAGGTTCCAAAGGGAGATAACACTAAGACTCCTGCTTTTCCCGAGAAGATGAGTGATGTGGCAAAGCAGTCACTGACTGTGGCGCTGGTTGATCGTAGCAGTCCGTTCGGACAAATGACTACTGAAAGGTGGAGATCTGTGGAAAGGGAGCTTATTAGCTTAATGCTTAAGATGATGCGGGAACAACCAAGTAAGCCCCTTCCAACCTTTGATTCGGGGGGATGGTATAATGGTGTGAAGATGATAGCGTGCGACAACATCGCGAGCTTGCGGTGGCTGGAGGAAGTCGTTCCAAACCTCCAAAGGCAAGGCACGAACGCGCGGTTTGAGGTGGTGGATAAAGCGCAAATCCCCACGGTACCAAAAGTTAAGGTATGGATACCATGCGTGATGAAGTCGGAGGATACACTGCGACTTCTGCAGAATCAGAATCCGAACATACCGACACAGGATTGGAAGGTACTTACTGTATCTCGGCCTACCGAGGATGGTCAGTTCTACATCTTCCAAATAAACAAGCAGGCGGAGGATATTTTGTACACGCAGCTTGGCAAAATGTCCTTTGGCACTGGCAAAATTTACATGCGACTCAGGAAAAGAAGTCCCGAGGATAAAAATCCTAACACGCTGGAAGTGGGCGAAGTCGAAAAGGACCTCAGAAGCCTAAGGGAAAAAAGACAGGTGGAGGTCCCCGACGTCAGCACGAACGTGCTAGAAGAGGACCAAACGCTAAATGGTGCTGTGACTCGCACAGAGGAACACACGGCACAACATTCACGAGGGGCTGAAGGGCGCCTCGAATACTCTAAACCAAAAGGGCAAGAGGAGGACGACGACGTCAAGACGAAGGTGCTGGAGGGGGACAAACAGCCCAATGGTGCTGCGAGTCCTACAGATAAACCTCCAACACAGTAAAGTGGCGTCGAGCGAACTCCTCCTAACCCTTGAGGAGGGTTCGTTTGACGTGGCGCTGATCCAGGAGCCGTGGCTCTCATCGGGAGGAAAGGTTTCTGGACTTAGCGCGCGCGGGTTTGGCGTTTACTACGCACAAACGGAAGGACGGGTGCGAGCTGTAGTAATGGTAAGGAAACAGCTGCATTCATATATGCTGCCTAATTACACCACCGAGGATCTCGTAGCGGTGGCCGTTGAGCAAAAGAATAAGCAGGCATTTATCCTGGCGTCCTGCTACATGGCCCATGCTGCGGAGGTTCCACCGATGGAGTGCAAAAGGCTAGTACAGGAGGAAGGGCGCAAAGGGCGGTTGGTCATAGGCGCAGATGCAAATGCGCACCACAATGCGTGGGGAGGAGCAGATACGAACGAGAGAGGCGAATCTCTATTTTGTTACATCCTGCAAACCAATTTGCAGATAGCCAACAGGGGAAATGTTCCTACATACATTGGTCCAACATCCAGCAATGTTCTGGATATTACATTGAGCTCCGAGCGTGATATATCAAGGTATGATTGGATGGTTCTCGATAGACCATCCTTCTCCGACCATGCGTATATAAGCTTCAGCATCCCACTAAAGAGGGTAGAGAAGGGAGGAACCTTTAGAAACCCTAGGGCAACGAATTGGACTAAATTCCAGAAACATGTAGAAACGAAACTGGGATAACCCAAAGAGGTTGCTAATGTAGAGGAACTGGAGGAGTCGAATGAATTCCTAACAAGGACGCTTATGACTGCGTATAACAAAGCTTGCCCTCTAAGAAGATTCAGAGGAAAAGCAAAGCCGCCATGGTGGAGCAGTGAGCTGAGTCTTCTAAGAAGACAGGTAAAAGAAATGTTTAAACTCGCAAAGACCGCGGAAAGCGAAGCGTGTCGGGACGAGTACAGGGATCTACTGAGGATCTACAAGCGTGAAATTACCAGGGCGAAGAGAAACTCATGGAAAAGTTTCTGTACGGACATAGAGTGCTCCAGTGAATCAGCACGGTTGAAAAAAGTCCTAGCAAAGGGAAACATAGTCCAGGGACTAATAAAGAAAGAGAACGGGGAATGGTCACGTGATAGTGAGGAATCCCTTGAGGTGCTTCTCGATACACATTTCCCATCGGGAGACGGTTTAAAAGAACCAGCAGACATCACTCACACTTCGATCACGGAGCTAGTGGTGCCGGGCTTGGTGACCGATACCAAGATCGAGTGGGCAGTGAAGACGTTTTCTAAGTTTAAATCGCCGGGCCCAGATGGTATATTCCCGGCCATGCTACAAGTCTCAAGTAGGGCGGTCGTGGAATGGCTTCAAATAATATTCGATGGGTGCATAAGACTGAATCATGTACCGCACTCTTGGAGAACTGCTCGTGTAGCTTTTCTACCAAAGGCGGGGAAGATCGGTCACGTGTATCCCAAAGACTATAGACCCATTAGCTTAACATCATTTCTGCTCAAAACCTTTGAGAGGCTGATAGATGTGTACATAAAGTCCAACGTGGATGAAAAGCTGCTCTCCACAACACAGCATGCGTACACCAAAGGCAAGTCGGTAGACACCGCATTGCATAGGGTGGTAATAAGCATAGAGAAATCCCTAGAATATAAGGAGTATGCTCTAGGAGTCTTCTTGGACATTGCCGGGGCTTTCAATAATGTTGCAAAATGGGCGATTATGGATGGTCTTAATTACATTAAAGTACATCCTGCCCTAATCAGATGGATCGGCTGCATGTTAAATTGCAGGAAGATTACATCACAATGGGGATTGTACGAGGCCACGAAATCAGTGGACAGGGGCACGCCGCAGGGAGGGGTGCTATCACCTCTGCTGTGGACACTGGTCATCAACCAACTGCTCAGGCAATTCGATGAGGGACCCGTGAAACTTACGGCTTACGCAGATTGCGTTGCAATTGTCATAAGTGGAAAATGCCTTCCAACGATTAGTTCTTTGATGGATCGGGCGCTTCGGGATATTCATACCTGGGCATCTAATGTCGGGCTGAAAGTCAATGCGGAGAAGACGGATATGGTCTTGTTTACAAAGAGGTACAAGGTCCCAAATTGGACCAGGCCTAAGTTAGGAGCGGTGACCTTACAGGAGAAACCTTGCACAAAATATCTAAGAATCATCCTAGACAGTAAGCTGTCATGGAAGCTCAACGTGGAGGAGAGGGTCAAGAAGGCCTCAACGGCACTCTATGCATGTAAAAGAATGCTGGGGTGTACGTGGGGCCTATCGCCCTCTCTTTCTCATTGGGTTTTTACAGCGATTGTAAGCCCTATTCTATACTATGGAGTTTTTGTTTGGTGGAAAGCCACACAAAAAACAACATATCTCAAAAAATTAGAGGGGGTATGCAGACTATCGATGCTTTGCATTACGGGAGCCCTGAAAACAACCCCGACGGCTGCACTGTATGCCATTCTGCACATTCCACCTGTAGACCTGGTAGCAAAGAACAAAGCGTTAACGACCGCAACCAGGCTCGATGCTTCGGGGCAGCTTGAGCGCCGACCATATGGCCATAGTAGTATAGCGTCCTCAGTCACAAGACGAACAGACTACATGATTCCCTACCTGCACTTTGAGGGAGATCTTAAGGCCACAATAGAGGTGGACGGTTGGCGCAAGGGTGCGCAAATGGCGGACGAGGCGATACATGTGTACACCGATGGTTCCAAAATAGTGGAAGGAGTAGGGTCTGCGGTATACTGCGCTGATCCGGAATTAAGCAGATCCTACAGGCTGCCGGATTACTGTAGCGTTTTCCAAGCGGAAATATTAGCCGTAACCAAAGCAGTAGAAACCCTGGAAGAGAATAGCTTAAGCTGCAACCGTGTTAACTTTTATATTGACAGTCAAGGAGCAATTAAGGCAATAATCTCGCATAGCACAGAATCTAAATGCGTGTTAGAGTGTAAGCAGTCTCTGGAGAGAATCGGGACAGGGAGAAGCATACATCTATATTGGGTCCCAGGGCATATGGGAATAGATGGGAATGAAAAAGCGGACGAATTAGCTAAAAAGGGCGCATCCCTTGAAGCTTGCTCCGTAGACGTCCCAATTAGATTGGGCGAGATTAAGCGAAGGCGAGAGGTGCACATGATCGACCAAGCAGAAAAGGCGTGGGTTCAAGCGCGGGGCTGTAAAGTGTCGAAGATTATGTGTAGGTCTTACAACCTTAGACTAACACAGTTGCTTCTATCATTAAAAAGAGAGGACTGTAGACTCATGACGGGTATTCTGACTGGACACTGCCTTCTGGCGTCACATGCCTTTAAATTAGGCTTGGTCAGTGATAGCAGGTGTAGGAAGTGCGGGTTGGAGGAGGAAACGATCGAGCACGTTCTGTGCTCGTGCCCTGCACTTGCCAGGCTAAGACTCCAGCTATTAGGAGTGATACAGCTGTCAGATCTAGAAGCAGCAAGTGGCTTAAGTCCTAGGAAGCTTCTAGTATTTGCCAAGAGGACGGAGTTATTTTATAACATAGGTCCTGGTTTTTGATAGGGTTTTTCAGTTTGGTCGTTAAAACAAACTTCTGGTAACACTACGGACTCAATCAGTCTATGTGAGGTCCTCATGGACCGGCCAGTTCAACCTACCTACCTTTAATATTGAAATAACTTACAAAAAAGTGGAAAATGACTTAAAAGTGTACACTTTTACTTTTTCTTTTATGTTCGTAGGTACTATCCCTCAAAAAGCCGCAAATATAGTCTCCCATCATGTTTTCATTATATTGGCCTTGATAATGATTGGTCGTGTCAGATCGTGTGCGACTGGAGCAGAAGAAGATTCAAGATCAGGATATTCGATAGGTTTTGTATTTTTACCTCTACGTCTTCTACTCGGGTTCCCAATGCCAAAGTAGCAGTATTTAACATGGTCTTCTAGTTCTCGCCAGATTATTTGGTGTTGCAAATTTCATAGATCTTTTCTCACCTCGATACCAACCTAAAATATTGAGAGAGAAACCAGTATGTCTACTTTATTTAATTTACTATTTAAATAAAATGTGCTTCCCTTCCAAAATTCTTTTACAATAACTATAAACAACATGTGGAGGCTATGTCTTGTCTTGATTCCAAACAGGACAGCCAAAATATGCTTCGTAGGCTTCACAGAGGATAAGAAATGTATATAATTCATATTTTATATCTCGAACTTTAATAAATTGCCCACATATATAACAAAAAGCTTCATATTTACACTTTCGCGACGACATTTAAGGTTATTCTAGCTTTGTACAAAACACCTGATCTTTGTTTAGTTATCACTCTAGCGCCATGAGTATTATTACTATAACTATTACGAAAGCAAACTTTATACCGAAAAAGGTATTTTGTCTTCGTTTTTGTTTATAATAAAACAGAAAATCATGAAATAAACTTTAAGACAAAGAACAAAATTTTTTTTGTAGAAACGTGTAAGCCAGTCTACGGTGAACCACCAAGTGGCGTTGTTAACTTCGCTATTGTTTTTTTGTTTAAGAGCACAGCTCAGTCCTTGTTTTCGAATTTATTCCGCTGTAAGAAAAAAGCTTCTTCACCCCATATTTTGGCGCTAAACGTGGAGCAGTGTTTAAATTAAAAGTTAATTTAATTGATTATTAAAAAAAAAACAAGTAAGGACGGGACTGTTTACGGCTGTTCAGAGGACTTCATACTTTTCATGAATGGGGCTGAACAATAATCTTATACCATTCGTTATATCTAAATAATCGGCCGTATAAAATATGAAATATAGAGTAACCATATGAAATACCTAGGCCATTTTTAAGATATATATAAAATAAACAAGTAAGGAAGGCTAAGTTCGGGTGTAACCGAACATTATATACTCAGCTGAGAGCTTTGGAGACAAAACAAGGGAAAATCACCATGTAGGAAAATGAACCTAGGGTAACCCTGGAATGTGTTTGTATGACATGGATATCAAATGGAAGGTATTAAAGAGTACTTTAAAATGGAGTGGGCCATAGTTATTATAGGTGGACGCCACTTCGGGAAATCGCCATAAAGGTGGACCAGGGGCGACTCTAGAATAAGTTTGTACGATATGGGAATCAAATAAAGGTGTTAATGAGTATTTTCAAAGGGAGTGGGCCTCAGTTCTATAGGTGGACGCCTTTTCGAGATATCGCCATAAAGGTGTACCAGGGGTGACTCTAGAATGTGTTTGTACGATATGGGAATGAATATAAAGGTATTACTGAGTATTTTGAAAGGGAGTGTGCCTTAGTTCTATAGGTGGACGCGTTTTCGAGATAACGCCATAAAGGTGGAGCAGGGTGAATCTAGAATGCGTTTGTATGATAAGGGTATCAAATGAAAGGTGCTAATGATTATTTAAAAGGGAGTGGGCTTTAGCTCTATAGGTGGACGCCTTTTCGAGATATCTCCATAAAGGTCGACCAGGGGTGACTCTATAATGTGTTTGTACGATATGGGTATTGTAGTGTCAAATTGGGTTACTGCATTTAAATCTGGCAACTCCCTCTCTAATAAAAAAAGATGCAGCCATGCATGTATGCACTTGGCAATACTGGGTGAGAGAGTCGAATGACGGAGAATTCTGATTGGCTGAATCCTCCGTTAGTCGACTCTATCACGCCATCGCATCATAAGATTTTCCCGTTATGCGTTTTTGGCGTACCGGCAAAGTTGCTTTTGAAGCGTCAGTATTTTTTCTACAGTTTTCAGTTTGAATTGAGCCGGGGATACAGACGCAAGTGCGCGAACTAAAAAGTAATAAAAGAAAAGTTTGCGGTGAACTTAAATTAAAAGAAAATTGTCTACAACTAAAGATAAGAAGAATTTAAAAGTTGCGATAAACGATAAACTAAGGAAAAGCTGTGTGCAACTGATGAAGAAGTAAAACTAAAAGTTCAGTGTGTAACTAGGCTAAAAGAAAAGTTGTGCTTGTGTAACCTAAAATAGTAAGAACTAAAAGAAAGGTTGTGCGAAACCAAAAAAAGAAAAGATTTTTTTAGACGAATACCAAATAAAATTATTCTATGACCAAAACTAAAAGAAAAGGTGTCTGTACATTTTAATTAAATAAAAAGGAAACAAAAAGGTAACTAGTGTGAGTCGCAGTGTGGTATCGCCCCAGCGTGAGGGTGAGTTCGCCCGGCCAAATCCAAAATGCCGGTGATGCAACTAAAGTTCTTATATGGCGACCGTGGGCCGAAGCCCTGCAAATGCGGCGAGTGGCCGATAGGAGGCAAACCTCCCACCAGGTGTGAATGTTCGAATTAAAAAAAAAAAAAAAAAAAAAAAGAAAAAAAAATTAACAAAAATTTCTACAAATTTATAAAATCAAAAATTACAAAAAAAAACAAAAATGCGAAAAAAAAAAATTTAAAACCACATCTACAAAAAAAGTATAAAATCAAAAAAAAAAGTTACAAAAATACAAAAACTGAAAAATTTACAAAAAATAGAACAATTTAAAATTATCTACACAAAAAAGTAAAACATTTAATACTTCACAAAAAAAACTACAAAACTATAAAAATCTACAAAAAATACAAAAACCAAAAATCAAAAAAAAAAAACAAAAAAAAACGTACAAAAAAAGGAAAAGAAGCCACAAAAATATTGGTTAAGTACCAAATACTTGTTTTTTCAAAGCTATAAAAAAAAAAAATAGATATATGAAAACTAAGAAAAATAAAATACATGGAAAATAATCTACAAAAATGAAAACATCAGAAAAACGACTAAATAGAAGGAAAATAAATGCAAAATGTCTACCTAAGGTCAAAGACTACAAAATGGACTGAAACAAAGCCAAAATCAATTTTAAGAGGAATCAGAGATAATAGAAGCAACTAAACAAAATATTTGAAAAACTGACTAAAGAAAGAAATAATAAATAAATCAACATTTTTAACAAAACCGATGAACTTTTGAAACCAGCTGTACTAGCCACCAAGCCAATTGCATAACGGCATCACTCCACTTAATTAACGGCACAAACGCCAAAAATTTGATACATATATGTACATTATAACGGCGAATGAAGTAACGCCACAAACACTTAAGCATCGACAAACTCATTTCCAGAAAGGCGGCAGCAGCGCAGCATCAACTAAAGGCAGTACCAGACCGACAGCAGCAAATATATGTATGTAACCTTTCATATCTTTTATCACTTATATGAAAAACAAAATTTTTTCTAAAATAGATTTTTCAAAAAAATATATTTTTTGCTAATGTTTTTCTCATCCACAAATTTTTCTCATATTTTCTAATCGATAAATTTTTATATTGCAATCAATTCTTTCCGAAATTATACGTATAATATAGGTACACGATATATACCTATTCATCACTTTACCTTTCGAATTTAAATATCAATAAAAATTTACCTCAAAATTCAAAAATATTTTATTAAAAATAATTAACTTTATATTGAATTTATTTATTAGAAAAAAAATTTAATTTTTCTAATTTTAAATACATTAAGGCAGTTCAGAATCTTTTGCATTTAATAACAATCTATGAATTGTAAGCAATTCTTTTAAAAACAATAAACAAGCAAAGGAAAAAAAAAACATTAACTCTGGGTTTACCATTTGCTAGACCATTTGCACAAAATCCTGAACTCCCCTCTATTTAGGATATGCCATTAAATGAAATTTTTGCCTTATATCTAAACCACGTGAATTTAATATGGAAAATTAAAATATTTTCATTGATTTAAATTTTTAAATAAGCGTTTCGCTTGCTGTAAAAATTTACAGTTTGGAAATTTTATTAATAGCGGGGCGTCCGCAATATAATAGAGGATTTTTGATAAAAGATAAGGTTTTTTGATATAAAGCGGTCCGTTCGCGATACAAAAAAAAAACCCTTGGTTAGGCTTGTGGAAACAAGTGCGGTTTTTTTATATTTTTTTCCAATAGTCCGAAAAAAAAATATACCAGCCTGTTTCGGTTTTTCATAAAATAAATAAAACCGGAACACGCTTGTCTATTTCCTTTTGCAAAGCACATTCTGGGGGGCGAGAAACCACAGACCAAGTGTCCTTCTTAGGACAGCCTGTCCATTGGTTAGCTAGCGGGGCTAACCTAGTGGGGGACAGTCGGTAAGTCCGACTAAGTTCGGCACGGAAGGGGGGTAGGCATTTCTCTAGCCTATAATTTAGAGAAAATCCGCAGACCGGATGTTCCTTTGTTTTCAATAAAAAAAAAAATTATATAAATTTCTTAACCAGACTTACCATTTTATAAAATTCATACCAAACGCGACAAATATTAACAGGATTTTCAAATAATACCCGGATTTACAAAATTCTTACCTGATTTACAAAATTTTTTTTTCTTTTAAAATAATTTTCAATAAAATTACCCTGTTTCAAACACATGTCCGATTCTGAGGGCAAATCCAGCGATAAATCAAACTCTAAAGGAAGGTGTTCACTAGCTCGTCAAGAAGATTTTTTAGGATTTAATGACTCAGATATCGCAGAAAATAATAATTCAAATTTTCAGTCAGTAACTAATATTATAAACACTCAGCCTTCAGCAAATTCGTCTAATAATTCAGACAACCTACTCCCTTCCAATTTTCAGTCAGGAACTGACTTTTCCAATTCTCACTCTACTTCAAATTCTTCTAATTTGCCTTCAACAAATAATTCTTCAGATTTACAATCGAATAACAATATTTCAATCATGGCAACCTCAGAACAGAAAAAGGTGTTCATTACCAGTTGCGCCTCAATTATTAGGGACAACTAAAGCGGCGATCCACTGGCATTAGAATCTTTTATCGACAAAATAAAATTAATTGAAGTCTTCTCAGATGAAAATTTAAATAGTACTTTTATTGCATTTTTGAAATCCAAACTTGAGGGAAAAGCACGCGAAGCATTACCAACCGTGTTAAATTCAGTCGATGACATAAAGACTGCCTTGAGAAATAGAATAAAACCCGACAACTCGAAAGTTGTTTCTGGTAAAATCGCGTCTTTACATGTCATCAATAATAACTACTCAGACTTTGCTAAGCGCGTTGAAGAACTATCCGACGCATTGGAACGTTCTTTGATTATTGAAAGTATGACACAAGCCAAGGCACATGAAATGGCCGTAGAGCAAACAGTGAATGTGTGCAGGTTGAACACTCGTTCAGAATTGGTCAAATCCATCCTGGCTTCAACTACCTTCAGTGATTCAAAAGACGTAGTTGCAAAAATGATAGTCGAACGTAATAATGAGGTAAAAGAGAGACAAGTACTAGCATTCCGTACTCGTGGTAATTGGCAAAATAGTTTTCGAGGAAATTATAGAGGTAATAATTTCAATAATAGATACAACAATCCAAATGCGAGATTCAACAATAAAAATAGAAATAATTACAACAATAATAATTACGGGTACAATAATTCTAATAGAGGTAATAATGACAGATATAGCACTAATAGAAACAATCAGCCTAGTAGTAGTAACGATATGGCTAATAATAATAGACGTTCAAATTCACGAAGTAATGCCAATGTACGCGCTTTAAACGTGAACGACCCTCAGGAGCGAACACTGGGGGATCGGAATCACGATTTAGACAATTAAACGAATCTTCTTCAAAAATATTAAAATCCATCTACTGCTTGAACCTTAATTATTCAGATTTTATTGAACTTCAATGTAGCGATTCCTACAAACCATGTACTTTTCTAGTAGATTCTCAAGCAGATATTTCTTTAATCAAAATTTCAAGTTTATCTCAAAATTGTAACTTTAATACTAACGAAATAACAAACATAACAGGCGTAACGCCTGAAACAATTTCAACTTTAGGAACCTTAAAAACCAACTTAATTGCATATAAATTCTTAATACCGCATACTTTACATGTAGTTAACGACGATTTCAATATACCTTCAGACGGAATACTCGGCAAAGACTTTTTAAAATTTAATAAATGCATTATTAATTACGCAAGCGATAGCATAACCATTAATACCGGATTAGATAACGCAAATATACCAATTTTACACGGCACAAGTAACGATTCTTTAGTTATTCCTCCGAGATGTGAAGTTTATCGGTTATTTAAATTACCAAAATGCGATAATCCTGTTTTTGTAGACTCGCAAGAAATCTGTAATGGTGTTTTTACGGCAAAGTGCATTGTTGACACAAATAATCCAGTTATAAAAATTTTAAATATTACTGACGAAGTAAAACATGTCAACAATTGCAATATCGTAACGGAAGATATCACCAACTACAATGTCTACAAAATCAATGAAACTTCAAAAGATCAAAAACGCTTAGAGGAATTAACGAAAATTTTGAAAAATCAAATGCCGGGTTATGCTCAAAAACAATTACTAGATTTATGCTTAAAATATGCCGATGTATTCGCTTTAAAAACTGATCGTATGACTTTAAATAACTTTTACGAACAAAAGCTACGTTTAACTGATAAAAATCCAGTCTATATAAAAAATTATCGTTTACCATATACACAACGTGAAGAAATTAATAAACAAGTCGAAAATTTAATGCGAAATGATTTAATAGAACCCAGCTTTTCTAATTATAACAGCCCTTTAATTTTGGTGCCGAAAAAGGATCCTACAGGCCAAAAGTCTTACCGTATGTGCGTTGATTTCAGAGCAGTCAACAAAAAGCTTATCGCAGACAAATTTCCGTTGGCACGCGTAGACGACATACTCGACAATCTTGGCAGAGCCAAATATTTTTCGACTTTAGATCTTTTTTCTGGGTTTCACCAAATACCACTTCATGTTAATTCTAGAGACGTTACATCTTTCAGTACAGATCGAGGAGCTTTTCGTTGGAAAGTTTTACCTTTCGGTTTAAATATAGCACCAAACTCTTTTTCACGTATGATGTCATTAGCATTTTCAGGCATTTCGCCAAATCAAGCTTTTATGTACATTGACGATGTTATCGTCATCGGATGTAGCGAGACACATCACCTCAAAAATTTAGAAAAAGTTTTCGAAACTTGTAGAAAATTCAATTTAAAGTTAAATCCCAACAAATGCAATTTCCTTCGTTCTGAAGTAACTTTTTTAGGCCATAAATGCACCTCCAAAGGCCTGCTGCCAGATGACTCAAAAATAGACGCAATTAAAAAATACAATAAGCCAAAAGACAAAGACGCTGTTAGGCGATTCGTTGCATTTGCAAATTATTATAGGCGTTTTATACCTAACTTTGCGTCACTGGCAGCCCCTTTAAATCGTTTAAATCGAAAAAAAGTTGAATTTGTTTGGGATGATGCTTGCGAAAATGCTTTCGAAAAATTAAGATTATCATTAATGTCTCCTCAATTATTACAATACCCCGATTTTTCAAAAGAATTTATTATCACTGTAGATGCATCTAAGAGTGGTTGTGGCGCTATATTAAGCCAAAAGCATGGAGATAATGACTTACCGATTTGCTTTGCATCAAAATCTTTCAATAAAGCCGAACAGAAAAAGGCAATCATAGAATTAGAACTTTTAGCAATATATTTTGCTATAAAACATTTTCGGCCGTATGTCTACGGTACACATTTCACGGTAAAATCAGACCATAGACCATTAGTTTATCTATTCAATATGAAAGATCCTTCCTCGAAACTCTCTAGAATCAGATTAGATTTATCAGAATACAATTTTACAATTGAATATATTAAAGGAAAATCGAATGTTGTGGCTGGTGCTCTTTCGCGTATAAGTATAGACGAGATTAAAGATTCGACAAAACACGTTTTAGCCGTTAAAACGCGATCACAAACTAAACAACAAGAATTACAAAATGAAAAAATAAGTTTAAATGATACGACCTCTAACGATAATAAAGTACAAGTTTATGATAAATTTTCATACGATTTTTCAAAAAAGATACCGCGAGTAAAATCAACAATACAATATAATAAACATAAGGAGATCTTCAATTTACAAATTTATGCGCATTTAAAACACAAAAAATACAATTTGCTTAATCTCGTGACTGTTAACGAAATAACGAATTTAGATGAGTTACTTTCGAGGCTGGAAAAAGCAGCCGACAATCACAATATTAAACAATTAGAATGGCCAAAAAATGATATCTTTTTCAATAATTTTTCAATTACGAATTTTAAAATCCGCGGAAATGAAATTTTAAAATCATTACAAATAATATTGACGGACCCTGTAGAGACCGTAACAGACAATGAACAGAAACAAAAACTTATGACAATTTATCACGAAGATCCACTGTTAGGAGGCCATTGCGGAACAAAAAGGTTATATGCCAAATTAAGAACTAAATATTACTGGAAAAACATGACACGTGATATAGCGAAATTTGTGAAAAATTGCAATAAATGTCTTTTAAATAAAGTGAGACCAAAAACAAAAGAAAATCTTGTCCTTACTCCAACACCCTGTAAACCATTTGACATAGTGATTATCGATACAATAGGTCCACTTCCAGAATCAAACTATGGTAACAAGTTCGCTGTTACTATGATTTGTGACTTTTCTAAATACCTGGTAACAGTAGCTGTACCAGATAAATCAGCAAAAACTATCGCATGTGCTATTTTTGAAACCTTTATACTAACATATGGTACAATGAGAGCCATTAGATCCGATTTAGGGACGGAATACAAAAATGAATTATTCTCGGAATTAACAAAACTTTTAAAAATTAATCATGATTTCTCAACAGCTTATCACCACGAAACTGCTGGAACTGTTGAAAGAAACCATAGAGTCTTTAACGAATATTTACGTGCATATCTAGATGAAACGTATTCAGATTGGGATACGTATTTGAAGTATTTTACATTTTTACATAATACTACAAGTAGTTCGGTTTTTGATAATAAATTTACTCCTTTCGAGTTAATATTTGGCAGAAAATCTACAATGCCACATGAATTACAAAAGGAACAAATCGATCCGATCTATAATGTAGAAAATTATACAAAAGAACTAAAATATAGAATGCAAAAATCTCATAAAATGGCAAGAAATTTGATTAATAAACATAAAATTAGAAATAAAGAATTATACGATAAAACTGCTAAGCCTTTAGAAATTAAAATTAATGATAGGGTTTTAGTGGAAACAGAACCGAGAAATAAACATAGAAATATATATCAAGGTCCCTACATAATAAAGAATATCGATGGACCAAATGTAAAAATTTTTGATGAAATTAATAAAATTGAAAAAATTGTACACAAAAATCGTATACAAAAAATTAATTAAATTGATAGCCGAAAATAATCTTTAAATATAAACCTACTTTAAGAACACGCCAATGAAGGCCAAACTAAACAAACTATTAATGTTAATTCTTAATACGGCCTAATGTACAAAATTCATATGTTAGATTGAAATACTTAATAAATATATATTTACTCAATTTAATAATAAGCATATAAATAGTAACGGTTCACTTCAAACTAAAAACATTATTTTTTACATATTTCATTTTCTTATAAATTTATATCTTAACCCTAGTAAAGCCTAAAGAAGAATGTGGCAAGACTGATCACCTTGCCAAATTCTTCTTTTCTAAAGGGGGATGATGTAGTGTCAAATTGGGTTACTGCATTTAAATCTGGCAACTCCCCCTCTAATAAAAAAAGATGCAGCCATGCATATATGCACTTGGCATTACTGGGTGAGAGAGTCGAATGACGGAGAATTCTGATTGGCTGAATCCTCCGTTAGTCGACTCTATCACGCCATCGCATCATAAGATTTTCCCGTTATGCGTTTTTGGCATACCGGCAAAGTTGCTTTTGAAGCGTCAGTATTTTTTCTACAGTTTTCAGTTTGAATTGAGCCGGGGATACAGACGCAAGTGCGCGAACTAAAAAGTAATAAAAGAAAAGTTTGCGGTGAACTTAAATTAAAAGAAAATTGTCTACAACTAAAGATAAGAAGAATTTAAAAGTTGCGATAAACGATAAACTAAGGAAAAGCTGTGTGCAACTGATGAAGAAGTAAAACTAAAAGTTCAGTGTGTAACTAGGCTAAAAGAAAAGTTGTGCTTGTGTAACCTAAAATAGTAAGAACTAAAAGAAAGGTTGTGCGAAACCAAAAAAAGAAAAGATTTTTTTAGACGAATACCAAATAAAATTATTCTATGACCAAAACTAAAAGAAAAGGTGTCTGTACATTTTAATTAAATAAAAAGGAAACAAAAAGTAACTAGTGTGAGTTGGAGTGTGGTATCGCCCCAGCGTGAGGGTGAGTTCGCCCGGCCAAATCCAAAATGCCGGTGATGCACCTAAAGTTCTTATAGTATCAAATTAAAGGTATTAATGAGAGGTTTAAAAGGGAGAGGCCTTTATTTATATATGTGAAGGCGTTTTGGAGATATCGACCAAAATGTGGGCCAGGCTGACCCACAACATCATCTGTCGGGTACCGCTAATTTATTTATATATGTAATACCGCGAACAGTATTCCTGCCAATATTCCAAAGGCTTTTGATCACGCCCTGCAGAAATTTTTCATTTTCTTCTACTTAATATGGTAGGTGTCACACCCATTTTACAAAGCTTTTTCTAAAGTTATATTTTGCGTCAATAAACTAATCCAATTACCATGTTTCATCCCTTTTTTCGTATTTGGTATAGAATTATGGCATTTTTTTTCATTTTTCGTAATTTTCGATATCGGCCATTTTTTATTTTATACCAAGATAAAGTGAGTTCAAATAAGTACCGTGAACTAAGTTTAGTAAAGATATATCGATTTTTGCTCAAGTTATCGTGTTAACGGCCGAGCGGAAGGACAGACGGTCGACTGTGTATAAAAACTGGGCTTGGCTTCAACCGATTTCGCCAATTTTCACAGAAAACAGTTATCGTCATAGAATCTATGCTCTTACCAAATTTCGCAAGGGTTGGTAAATTTTTGTTCGATTTTTGGCATTAAAAGTATTCTAGACAAATTAAATGAAAAAGAGCGAAGCCACGCCCACTTTGAAATTTTCTTTTGTTTTTGTATTTTATTGCACCATATCATTACTGGAGTTGAATCTTGACATAATTTAATTAAATACTGTAAAGATATTAAATTTTTTTGTTAAAATTTGATTTTTAAAAATTTGGTTTTTTAAAAGTGAGCGTGTTTTGTTCTTCATCCGATTTTTCTAATTTTCATTTAGCACATATATAGTAATAGTAGTAACGTTCCTGCCAAATTTCATTATTATATCTTCAACGACTGCCAAATTACAGCTTGCAAAACTTTAAAATTACCTTCTTTTAAAAGTGGGCGGTGCTGCGCCCATTGTCCAAAATTTTACTAATTTTCTATTCTGTATCATAAGGTCAACCCACCTACCAAGATTAATCGCTTTATCCGTCTTTGGTAATGAATTATCGCATTTTTTTCGGTTTTTCGAAATTTTCGATATCGAAAAAGTGGACGTGGTTATAGTCCGATATCGTTCATTTTAAATAGCGATCTGAGATGAGTGCCCAGGAACCTTCGTACCAAATTTCATCAAGATACCTCAAAATTTACTGAAGTTATCGTGTTAACGGACAGACGGACGGACGGACATGGCTCAATCAAATTTTTTTTTCAATACTGATGATTTTGACATAAGGAAGTATATATCTATCTCGATTCCCTTATAGCTGTACAACCAACCGTTATCCAATCAAAGTTAACATACTCCGTGTGCAAAGCACACAGGTAGTTTGTATGAGGATGTAAAGTTTCACGATGTTTGTGGTGTGCAGGAAACAGCTTTAAGCTTCTAGGCATTAAAAAGGGGGCAAGCATTGCAGTTTATATGCTATATATGTAAGCATTTGCTGAATTTTGAAGCTTCTCGCTGTTCAAATGGTGTAGAAATTGCGAAAAGTTTCTTATCTGAACAATCGGTTTTATGTGTGGGTGTTCGCTATGGAAACGTATTTCTCACATCTCAATCATCACCAAATTTTGGCTATAGGTTCCTTCGATCAACACGAAGGTTTTAAGCTAAAAATAATTTCGATATATAAAAGGGGCGTAGCACCTCCCATACAACTGGAATCTTTGGTGCTGCATAACTCTGAAGGTATACATGCCACAACATTGAAATTCAGTAAGGAGTTATATGAGGTCAATCCCTAACACCACAAAGAAAATGTGGAATTGGGAAAAATGGGGTGTGGCACCTCCCATACAAATGGAATATATCTTACTCCATATCTCTGGATGTAGTAATGGTAGGATAATGAAAATTGGTAAGGAGCTGTATGACGTTAAGTCCTAACACCTACAGTAAAATGTGGAATTGGGAAAAAATTGGCGTGGCACCTTCCCTACAAATGGGATTTTTCAGAACTATTGATGCCGTACAAACTTAAGTTATTTTAACACCTAAAGTTTGACTGCATTGTTGAGTTTGGCTGTAATTCCTTTTGGACGTTTAGTAATCTGCCGCCGTTAATCATCACCAAATTTTGGCTATAGGTTCCTTCGATCAAGACAAAGGTTTTTCATATTTCAGAATTAAGAATTTTAAATTTAAATTTTAGCCCCAAAAATGATCATGTTAACGAAATCAATGATCCAAAATCAAAACCAAATTCCTGTTGAAGTGACGAAATATAAATCGATCGATACATTTACAGATGAAGATCAAATTGGGAATTATCCAAATGAATTTCTAAACTCTTTAGAACCACCTGGAATGCCTGCGCATATATTAACTTTGAAAATTAGCTCAGCGATCATGCTTCTCCGGAATTTAGGCCCACCAAAATTGTGCAACGGAACCAGACTTTGCGTTAAGAAATTAATGCCGATTGTAATCGAAGCAACAATCATCTGTGGTAAAAGCAAAGGTGAAGATGTGCTCATACCACGGATCCCAATGATTCCTACAGATTTGCCATTCAATTTTAAGCGCATGCAGTTTCCTGTACGCCTTGCGTTTGCAGTTACATTCAAAAAAGCACAAGGACAATCGCTTACCTCGCTTCCCAACGCAGTCGGTTCTATGCTTCCCAAGGCAGTCGGTTCTATGTACCGGAGCGACTCGGGATTTTTCCCGACCAAGGACTGTCATTTCAGTGTAACCCCATTTAATATGTTGCGTCCCTCCCAAAAATTGTCATCCTCCCAGCAGCTCCGTGCAGCAGGACTGCTCCATATTCTCTTACTCCGGGAAGGCATCGAATCCAATCCGGGTCCGTCTCCTGACCCCGGTCCTGAGAAATGGTTTTGCTGCATCTGCCGGAAAAGAATCTTTTTAGGACGGTCATACTCTGTTCAGTGTGTCTCGTGTAAGGAATGGTTGCAACGGACAGGTTGTTCTGGGCTTGATCCCAAAACCCGATGTCCACGTAACTTTTATAAATCTTTTGTGGTTCCTTGCTGTTCACGCCCAAGGGCATCCCGTAGTCTACGCTTAAGCGCCCCCCCCCCCCCCCCCCCCCACTACCTTCCAGCAGCCCCGCTGCTCAGCAAGCCACAATAAGTACCCGCTGCTGCCCGCGCCCCACGGCGCCAACAACTCAAACAGCTGCTACCACTCATAACTACTACCTTCGTAGTAGAGTCGGTAGCAATGCTGAGTATCAGCCCCTGCCCCCGTCTTCTCCCCTCTCTTTTCCGGCAGCAATCGTGTAGGTCAGGGAAACAGACTCTTAGTCCCTACCTCCGTTTGCACCGTTTGCCAGCACAGAATATATATGTTTGCGACATCCGCCCAATGCAGCTCTTGGCTTGGGTGGTGCCAATTTCCTAGATGTTCTGGTCTCCGTGACGGCAACCCCCCGACGGGTTTCATCGCGCCATGTTGCCAGGTCGCAAACCCAAATCAACCGGGTACCCCAATGCCTGCCCAAGGACGCCCAGTCCCAGGGCCACAACAGCAATTGCGTCCTGGCCTTCCACAACCCAGGCGTAGTCACCCGTCACTTACCCCCAGATTGGCGGTGTCTCCCCTTATGCACTTCAGAATTCTGCAGTTAAACTGTAATGGACTAACTGGGAAGATTACGGAGATAGTCGATTTCATGAAGCGGCACAACATCCGCATTGCTGCGATTCAAGAGACTAAACTCAGAGCAAGATCTGCATTGCAGACCTGCTCTGGGTATAATGTCCACAGGGAGGCGGCCTCGCGTTTATCATACACCACTCTGTGCAATATTATATATTTGATCCTGGCATAGACCGCAGGGACAATGTCTTAGAACGTCAAGGCCTATCTGTCCGGTCAGGCGATGCAAACCTAGAAATCATCAACATCTACATCCCTCCTGCCACCTATTGCCCTAGTGGATACCGCCCTAATATCAGAGCCTTACTCTCTGGCAACAATCGCATTATATTAGGCGATTTCAATGCCCATCACGATCTATGGCACCCAAACTTGCGGGCGGACAGTAGGGGTGAGATGTTGGCGGATCATATAGAAGAAACGACGTTCTGTAGAATAAACGGAGACGCCCCCACACGTATGGTAGGAAGCTGTCACAGTTCGCCAGATATCTCAATCGTGAGCGCAGAACTCGTAAACAGCGTCAACTGGCAGTCGATGGTAATATTGGCATCCGACCACCTGCCTATACTTATTTCGCTCGAGCGTACCGCCAACTTCATCGTCACCGAAAAACGCACTTTCATAAACTTCAAAAAAGGAAAGTGGGAAGAATATAAATCTTTTACAGACAACCTCTTTGCTGCCCTCCCTATCCCGACTGATGCCCGCCAAGGGGCGTGCCTTCCGAAAGGTCATTGAATCCACCTCGGCACGTTTCATTCCCGCCGGGAGAATTCCCGAAATCCGGCCCACTTCCCGGCGGAGGCCGCAAAATTAGCGAGAGAACGTGACCTTATAAGACAGCTTGATCGAGGCGACCCCAAATAAGGGATATAAACCAACGCATCAGATTGCTTGTGGACGAACACAAGCGGGCGAAATGGGAGGAGCACCTAAGAGGTTGTAACCTCTCTACCGGTGTGGGTAAACTTTGGTCCACCGTAAAGTTCGAATCCGACTAAGCACAAAAGCAAAGTTTCCATCGCCTTTGGCGACAAAGTGCTGTCGGATGCGAAAAAATGCGCGAGCGCTTTCTGCCGACAATATATAATGCATTCTACGGTCGACAAAGATAGATGGGGGGCCAATAGACACGCACATAAACACAAATTCAGCGTGTCACCAATCACCATCACCGGTAAAGAGGTTGAGGACGCCATTGGTCGCGCTAAACCATCCAAAGCAGTGGGCCCAGACGGCATAGCCATACCGATGCTTAAAAGCCTAGCGAAAGAAGGTTTCAAATATTTAGCGCATGTCTTCAACCTCTTTCCACCTTTGTCATACCCGAGAAATGGAAAATGGCCAAGGTGGTCCCGCTACTAAAGCCTGGGAAACCAGCTAACATAGAAGAGTCGTATCGTCCGATATCTCTCGTATCGCCAGTAGCAAAGACGCTTGAAGCCATTTTGCTCCCTTATTTCCAAGCAAATTTGCAGCTAGCCTCTCATCAGCATGGCTTCAGAAAACTCCATAGCACTACGACCGCGCTAAGTGCCATTAGCACCCCCACTTTTGTTTAAATTCTACATATCTAAGCTACCTTCACCACCGGAAGGAGTCACAATCGTTTCCTACGCCGATGACGGCACAATAATGGCCACAGGCCCAGGCCCAAAAATCTATGAGCTATGCAATAAAATAAACGGCTACCTCCCTGATCTCTCTAGTTTTTTCGCCTCGCGCAACCTGGCATTATCACCGACTAAATCTTCCGCGACCTTATTTACAACATGGCCATCCCAAATGTCGACCATTTTGAACATCCACGTCGATGGCACTACGCTACCGACTGTCCTACACCCCAAAATCTTGGGTGTGACGTTTGATCAGGATCTACATTTTGGTGAGCCCGCAGCCGCAATTGTTCCGAGAATTCAGAGCCGTAACAAAATCCTCAAATCCCTCGCTGACAGTACCTGGGGAAAAGATAAAGAAACGCTTATGACTACATACAAAGCAATTAGCCAGCCGATTACGTGCTACGCGTCACCCATATGGTCGCCAAGCCTAAAAATTACCCACTGGAAGAAGTTACAGGCCTTCCAAAATACTGCTCTCAGAATTGCCACGGGCTGTCTTATGTCCCCAGAACACCATCTGCATAATGAGGCGAGAATACTCCCCATCAGGGAGAGAAAGGAGATGCTGACCAAACAGTTCCTGTTGAATACGCAGAAACTTGAATACCCAGAAACCTGGGTGACAGACATCTGATTGATGAGCCAACACCGCCTAGGGGCTTAAGGAGTCATCTCCGTAAGCATTTTGAGGAAATACGGCACCTGAGAACACAGCCGTATGAAGCGAAAAAACACAAGCAGGTCCTTGGTGAACTCCATAAACAGGCGTCGGACCTTTATGCCGGGAATTGCCCGGTGAATCCAGTACTCAAAGAGAAGTATCCAAAACTCGCGGAAGAAGAACGCATACTCCCCAGGGAAACGCGTGTCACTCTTGCTCAACAATATCCAGCGAAGAATCAATCTTGTCAATAAATGCTACTTTGGACTAGGTAGGCAATTGAAAAGTAAAGTCCTCTCTCGGCGAACGAAAATCATACTCTATCATACTCTACAAGTCACTTATCGTACCCTTCCTGCTATATGGGGCAGAAGCATGGACCATGACAACAGCAGATGAAGCGGCTTTGGGAGTGTTCGAGAGAAAAGTTCTTCGAAATATTTATGGACCTCTACGCGTTGGCGATGGCGAGTACCGAAGAAGATTTAATGATGAGCTGTACGAGCTATACGCAGACATCAACATAGTGCAGCGAATTAAAACGCAGCGGCTGCGCTGGCTAGGCCATGTTATGCGAATGAAAGATGATGCTCCGGCCAAGAAAGTGTTTCTATCGGAACCCGCCTGTGGAAGCAGAGGTATAGGGCGGCCTCCACTGCTTTGGGAGGACCAGGTGGAAAACGATTTAAACTCCCTTGGTGCGACCAATTGGCGCCGGTTGGCGGAGCGAAGGAGCGACTGGCGCACCTTGTTGGACGGCCATAACCGTTTAGACGGTTAAGAGCCAATTAAGTAAGTAAGTAAGCTGTTAAAATGGGGCTGTAATTGCGAAAAAATATATATATATACATATATATATAGTATATGGGGTATTCCATCCGATTTCGACCAATTTTGAACCCGACCCCTTTAGAAATGGCTGAAAGTGTTTCTTCTTTTTCTAGCTTACGAAAGCCGTTTTTCAGAAGTTTTTCAAATTTTTTCATCCAACTCAAAAAAAGTTATGAATTAAAAAAAAAAACACCGTTTTAGTTTTCAAAATGCTATAACTTTTTCAAAAATTGACCGTTTGGGATCATTTTTTTCAAAAATATGTTTTTAAATGTACTTTTCGAAAAAAAATTCAAAAAAAATTTTCAAGTTTTTTTTTGTAATTTTTCAGTTTTTCGAGATTTTTCGAATTTCGCCTTTTTTTTTTCTCATAAAAAACTTCAATCAATTCTGTAATCATCCACACTAATCCCGGAGTGGGCCGAGAATTTTTTATTTTTTATTTTATTGAAAATAAAAACTTTACATTTTTTTTGTAACGCTTTTTCCAAAATGCTATAACTTTTTCAAAAATTGACCGTTTGGGATAATTTTTTTTTTTTTTTAATAAAAAAATACAAAAAAAAATGTTAAAGTTTTTTTCAATTAAATAAAAAAAGAAAAAAAATTCTCGGCCCACTCCGGGATTAGTGGGGATGATTGCAGAATTGATTGAAGTTTTTTATGAGAAAAAAAGGGCAAAATTCGAAAAATCTCGAAAACTGAAAAATTACAAAAAAAAACTTTAAAATTTTTTTTGAATTTTTTCCGAAAAGTACATTTAAAAACATATTTAAACAAAACAAAAAAATGATCCCAAATGGTCAATTTTTGAAAAAGTTATGGCATTTTGAAAACAAAAACGGTGTTTTTTTTAAAAAGTCATAACTTTTTTTGAGTTCGATGAAAAAATTTGAAAAACTTCTGAAAACCGTCTTTCGTAAGCTAGAAAAAGAAGAAAAACTTTCAGCCAATTCTAAAGGGGTCGGGTTCAAAATTGGTCGAAATGGGATGGAATACCCCATATATACCACCATATATATATTATATATACCACCGATCTCTATGATTTTTTCACACAACAATATATGCTATATACGTAAGCAACTGGCGAAATGTGAACTTAAAGCTGTTAAAATGTGGCAGATATTGCGAAGTATCTTATCTGAACAATCGGTTGTATGAGATATATACTATATATACCACCGATCTCTATGATTTTTGCAGACAACAATATATGCTATATACGTAAGCATTTGGTGAAATTTGAATCTTCTAGCTGTTAAAATGGGGCTGAAATATATATATATATATATACTATATATATTGTAGCATTCATTCATTCAGTCATGTGAACAAACACATATTTTCGTTTTTCTTGAGACGCATTGACTGTTACATACATATTCATCCATTTTGTACATACATACAGTCTAGACGCAGACGTAGCTTAAGGCTTCTTCTATTTCAAATTCCTCACACACAATTTATTCCCACCACTCGCCATACGCTTAAACTGCATTTCTCATACTCTATTCCGATTTTGCTTACTACGCATTTTCCACCAAGCCGAATATATGGGGAAATCCGTCAAACTTTGGTTTTTTTGGAGAAAAACATTTTTTTTTGAAACATGGTATCACGCAAATATCTTTTTGTTAGGAACATTGAGGGGTAAATTGGAGCTATAATGCATCGCTGTTACTCGTCTTACTTAATGCCTCAAAAGGATATAGTCAAAAACCGAACAAAATATATATAAATTGAGGTCGCAATGTTAAATATACATTTATTTCAACACTTCTGTACCGATTATATCGAAATTTTAACAAAATATGGAGATATATGCAGCTGTTAGCTGTGCAAAATTTTTTTGATACACAAAACCCGGTTTTGTAGATATCGGTAAAAATATAAAACCGAATAACCGCCAAATATTTTTTACTGCAAAGTTTGCAACACATTTATTTTAGCACCTTTCTACCGATTCTTTTGAAACTTTAAAAATATATAGATATGTGAACGGAGTATGATTACGTAAAAAAGTTTTAATACCCGTGATATGGTTTTGGAGATATTGATAAAAATACAAACCCGGAAAACCTTCATTTTTTTTTACTTATTTGAACACTTCTTAACCGATTGTGTTGAAATTTTATCAGGATGTACATATCTATGTGGGGTATATTTAGGTAAAATTTTGTTGCTACCCGAAACCCGGTTTTAGAGATATCGTCAAAAATATGAAACCGGGTAACCGTCAAATATTTCATACCCGTTTGTTAATTTTTTCTCTACACCACAGTAGTATACCATCAATTGCCTCATCTTGGAATATTCACGCATGGAAAGTTATTGATGTTTGTACATGGGGCAAATATACGAAATTTCCGCCAAAAATTGGCAATTTGTACCAAATTTGTGTTTCTTTTTATTTACTTTTAAATAAAACCTGGTTAAAAAAATTTTTTTTCTACACTTTTTGACGATTGCCAATTTTTGTAGGAAATTTCGTATATTTGCCCCATGTACAAACATCAATAATTTTCCTTCCGTGAATATTCCAAGATAAGGCAATTGATGGTATACCACTGTGGCGTAGAGAAAAAATTAACAAACGGGTATGAAGTGCTCCTGAAAAAAATTTACGTAACCAAGTGCTTCTACTTTTCTGCCTCTACCTTCAAAACTGAAAGGGGCACATCGAATATGAAGCCCCATGTATTTTTAGTCCCTGATAGGCTATTATCTTACATAATCCAAATTCCAATACTCAGTTGCCTCAAAAAGCTATAAGCAAAAAACTCTCAATATTGAAAATGACAGAAAAAAGTATCGCTACTTTGATTGATGATAGTTTTGAATATTGGACGGGCACATTAATTTTGCTCATACTTTAAAATCTCCGTCTCAAAAACAACATTCAATTTAAATTCCATAGCGTTTCAGCGATGCCCTGAAATCAAGGGTATCGCTTGAGAAAGTGCAAAAATCGGATTTTTTTACGTTTCGAAGTTCTGCAAAAACCTACTATCAACTTTCTTGATTTTTAAAATCATCAGATCGGAAAGCCAAAAGGTCAAACTTAATGTCCTTTTACTTTTTTCTGGCCTTAAGCTTGTTGACCGTGTGTAAAACCCAAGTATCCAAAAAATAAAAGTTTTTGGGATTTGCCCATATATTTTGAAGGGTATTCCATGCCTCAGCCGATGAATTGCTATGCTTTACGTAGTGGAGTTGCGATGCATGCAGGCACAATATAAAGCTAGTGCCTTCTTATCTTTGGCTTCATATGCGGCTTTTGGTTCCTCACTCGTTTCATCTTTTATCAGCTTCCCATAAACTACCGCCCAAAGTTCATTATGTATTAATACACTTTTCATCTGGACGGACCAAGATGAATAATTATTTTCATTTAACTTTTCAATTGCGTAGAGACCCGACGCACTCATCTTATCTTAATCAAATTACAAATTCGTTCAGTATTTTTAAATTAAACGCGGCTAACGCTTTTTATTTAATTAAATTACAAATTTTTTGTTTCGTTAATTTCAAATTGTATGCGAATCACACCTTTTGCGAACGAACTACAAAAAAAAAAAAACACGAACGCTGGGCGCATAACCATTTGTTGGCAGAGTAAAAGCAATGACGTTGTAATTCAATGAATTACAATAATTGAATTACAACGACATTGCTTTTACTCTGCCAACAAATGGTTATGCGCCCAGCGTTCGTGTTTTTTTCAGCCACCTCCGAACAACACCACGGTTGGAGCGAGCGGTCACGGTGATATACGTATAAAGGTTGGCGCAACAAAAATAACATCAGAGGACGTACTCTATATACCGGCGCCCCGCATAATTTTTTGTCTGTTAGTCGCACTACATCAGGCAAAAGCAAAGTGCAATTCTCTAATTCTGGTGCGGTTGTAAGAAACGAAAGTGGATGTGTTTTACTCAAAGCAAATCGAATAAATGACCCCATGAGCAAAAAATTATTTGGTGGCTACCAATATTTTGTTACTTTTATAGACGACAAGTCGCGGTTAATACATGTACGTTTATTAAAGAGTAAAGCGGATGTTTTTGAAGCGTTTAAATTATTTAATGTTGTTGTAGAGCTCGAAACTGAAAACAAAATAAAAATTTTAAGGTCTGATAATGGCCGAGAATACGTGAACAAAGCCTTTGATAAGTATTTAACTGAGAATGGCATAAAGCGCCAAACCACCGTACCACAACGCCGCAGAAAAACGGAATAGCAGAGCGTGCGAATAGAACCTTGGCGGAAATGGCAAGAAATATGCTGATGTATTCGGGATTGGACGAAGCATTGTGGGCAGATGCCATCACGACGGCAGCATACATACGTAATAAGTCAGTGAAAAAAGATTTTTGTAGATAAAACACCAATTGAGATATTGTACAAGAGAAGGTCATCAGTGTCACATTTCAGAATCTTGGGTTCACCGGCTATAGGCCTAGATAAAACTGAGAAACACAAATTTCGACCAAAGGGAAAATATATGATTTTTGTTGGCTACTCAGAACAGTCTCAAGCATATAGTTTAGTTGAAAGTAGCGCTAAGAAAGTTATCGTTAGTAGAGGCGTAGTTTTCCTCGAGCATATACTGGAATCGTCGTATAACTTGGTAAGCTGCGATATTGAGCAACAGCAAAAAGCACAACAACAATACGAGGAAAAACAGCCGCATGAAGAACAAAAACCAGAACAAACTACAATTGAAGACAAAATTAGTACAGTGAAGGCAGAAGAAAATTCCATAAATGCGAAAGTTGATTTGGGCGATGATGACGATGATGTGTTTATAAAAAATGACAACAGAGCGCCGGGAAAGCTTAGATTAGAACATACAGGTAAATCAGGGCGTCCAAGAAAGCGTTATAATACAGTAAGTGAAGCATTAAAAGGCAGAGATGCTGAACAATGGAGAGCATCTATGAATAAGGAGTATAAAGCATTAGTTGCAAATAAAACTTGGTCTCTGGTTGAGCTGCCAGAAGAGCAAAAGGCGATTAGATGCCGCTGGGTTTTCAATATAAAAAAACAAAGATGGCGACGTTGAAAAGTTTAAATCCCGGTTAGTGGCAAAGGGGTGTAGCCAGGTGGAAGGTGTGAACTTCAGCGAGACTTTTCCTCCGGTAGTTGGATACACCAATATCAGATTGACTATTGCTTTGGAAATTGAATACGAGCTGTACCTTGATTAGATGGACATGTCTTCAACATATTTAAATGGCGAACTGAGTGGGACCGTTTACATGCAGCAACCAGAGGGTTTTGTTAATGAAGAGTTTCCTCATCATGTGCTCCAATTACAAAAAGCATTGTACGGTTTGAAGCAGAGCGGTCTTGAGTGGAATAAACGCCTCGACGGTGTACTTCGCACAATGGCATTTAAGTCAAGTGAGACCGAACCATGTGTATACACTAAGCGTACAACTAAAACCTATAATATCATTGCCATTTACGTTGATGACATATTGTTTGCAAGCTCTTCCAGGCAAGAACTCGATGATGTAAAAGCACAAATCTCTGAGCATTTTGGGGTGGTAGATGGTGGCCCTTTAAAGCATTTATTGTCCATAGAAGTTGAGCGAGAAGGCACCAAAGGGGCTGTAACTTTGTTTCAACGTCAGTATATTGAATCGTTGCTGAAATAGTACTATATGGAAAGTTGCAGGACAACTTCAACACCATTACCTCCGAATTTCGAAGAACATTGCAAGAGTGCGTCTTGCAGAAAAGCCAATGCTACCAAGTACTAGTCGTTAGTGGGTACTCTCATGTATTTGGGATTATCAACGAGACCGGAAATTTTACATTCGGTAACAAAACTATCTTAGCGCAACGTGGATCCTCATAGTGAACATAAAGCAGCATTGAAACATATTTTATGATATATGAAGCAGACGGCATCTTATAAGCTGCACTATAAAAAATCTGGTACATCAATCGAGGGTTTTGTCGATGCTGATTGGGCTGGTGATAACACCGATCCAAAATCCTTCACTGAGTATGCGTTTGTCGCTGCGAGTTGTGTATTTTCGGGGCAATCGCAAAAACAAAATATCGTTGCACTAAGTAGCACTAAGACCGAATATGTGGGGCTATCTACAGCGGCGAAAGAGGCTGAGTATTTACGTAAACTGCTAAGTGAGACAGGCTTTGCACTATCTGAACCATTGACCATCAACTATGACAACCAAAATGCGCAGCATCTTGTTTGGAACCCAACATACCACGCAAGAAGCAAATATATTGATATTAGATATCACCACATTCGCGGCATGTACAAAGAGAATAAAATAAATTTAAAATACGTTTGTACTAACAATATGATTGCCGATGTATTAACTAAAAATTTAAAACGAATCAAACATGTAAAATTTGTTAGACAAATGGGTATTTACCAATACACATTTTTCTTATTAATAAAATTTTTATTAATTAAAAATTAATAAAACAGAGATGTATATTATATTGAGGAGGCTTGTTAAAATCCAATACAACATATTTCTCTCAGTGTAAATCCAGTTACACTTCATATTGATCACTCTCATTATTGTTAACTAAACATTTCTTCAGTTCTTAATAAACCACACATTGAATTACAACGTCATTGCTTTAACTCTGCCAACAGTTTGTACAATATTTTTCCATCTCCAAAAATAAGGTAAAACTGAATAAAACTTTCTATATTGGTTAGATAAAGTAGTTTATTTATTGCACGCTGGCATACACCAAGTGCGTCCAGCCACATATTAATTACTCATATGTCGAACATTTTAATTACACGTACTAAGCTTTCGCACATTTTAAATAAAGCCTATTACAACGTCTCTGGAGGAACTTAAACAACAACGAGCTAATATAAAGAAAAATATTTCTCGCATCAAAAATATTGTTGAGGCCAGTTTACGACCAGGGATTAAAGTTTTATCACATGCCGAATATAAATGTCGACTTGGTATTACTGAGTCCTATTTCAAAAATGTGTTGTCTGCACAAACGGACATCGAAAAATGGATTCGGAGGACAGTGGTCGTGTAGACTTGGAAGAGCTGTACATAACAATAACCCTTTCACTTTCAGATACCACTTGTGGTATGCAATCAGGTTCAAAACTACCTAAGCTAAAACTTCCATCATTCAGCGGCAAGTATTCTGAATATCAAAATTTCACTACTTCTTTTAAAAAAGTCATCGGTAGAGAGTTTAGCCTATCTAACATACAAAAATTCAATCACTTGAGCGTCTGTCTCCAGTGTCCCGCGTTAGAAACTATCGAAGTATTCCCAGTTTATAATGAAATTTATTCGAAGGCTTTGGAAAGACTTAAATCTCGGTATGACAGTCCAACCCTTATATTTTTAAAAAATATTTCTTCCCTCAATTGAGAAACCTGATCGACAAAGCATCTGCAGTTTACGGTTCGTTATTGTCATTGGGAAGTGAACGCCAAATTGCACAAGCTATGCTTGTTTATTTAGTTTTGCAGAAAGCAGATGAAGAAATCAATCGTAAATGGAAGGAGTCGTTGGATTTCAAAACACTACCGAGCTGGACAGATTGCACCAAAGTTTTAGATAGATGTTGCCAAAACTTCGACTCAATTGACAACGCTCACGCCGTTGGACCTGTACGTCAAAGCCCCATCAAGGCATCAAAGGTAAAGAATCAAAACAAGGGTTATTCATTTGCTTGCTGAAATTCTTCGTGTTCGGTGTGTTCTAGTAACACCCACAAAATACAAAACTGCGACCGATTCAAGGCTCTTAGTGTGTTGCAACGCTTTGGCCTTGCGAAGAAAATGGGTCTTTGAATTAATTGCCTTTCGAAGGCACATCAATAGTCGAACTGCACATCAATGTTCAAGTGCAGAGTTTGCTCCCGTCAACATCACAGTTTGTTGCATCGAGGGAATACTCCGGAGTCATCAAATACTTCTTTGCCATCCACCGTTCACACACACGTGAACGGCACATTTATCGGACCGATCGCTATGGTTTTTTTTCGTGACGCTTCCGGAAACTATCGTATTGGCCGAGCCTTGCTTGATTCCCGCTCGCAGGTAAACTTTATCACCGATGAACTGATGCTCCCACGCAGCAAACATAAAATTCAGATCAAGAGTATAGGTGAGTCCTCCACCAATATTAAATATAAAAAATCTACGTATATAAAGTCGCCAACACTACTACTACTCACGCTTGAACTACCACTCACCTATTGTATCACCTCGCACATCGCTTATCAGCCATAACAGGAGATAGACACATCTTCATGGCATATCCCATCAAACGTGGTGCTTGCTGATTAACAATTTTATAAGTCCAAAAAAATCGATTTGCTTTTAGGGACAGAGAGTTTTTCAGCTTACTTTCTGTATGAAAAATAAAACTTGGTAACAATCTTCCTATTTTACAAAAAACACTACTGGGTGGGGTCGTGTCTGAACGCTATCGTACTAGCTATAATACGCTCAAACAGAACTGCTTAGTTGTTTGTGAGGACTCCATCAATTCAAAGTTGGAGAAACTATGGAAGATTGAAGAAGTTACAACAAATGTAGACGTTTGGACCCTGAACAACACAGTTGCGAAAAATTCAAGGATAATCGTGCCTCTCTAGGTGAATTATACACAACAGCTATACGAAGGTTTAATGCATTAGAACGTCGCTTACAACAATCGCCTGCTCTAAGATCGCAATATGTAGCATTTATAGAGGAGTATAAAGGCCTGTGTCACATGGTAGCAGTGTCAAACCCGGAACTAAATGAACCTCATTATTATATCCCACATCGCTATGTTTTGAAGCTTAATAGCACAACAACTAAATTAAGAGTGTTATTCGATGCATCTTGTCGAGCTTCTTCTCAGAAATCGATAAAAGATATGCAAATGTTTGGACCTACTATCCAAAATGAGCTCGTCATTCTCTTACTTCGTTTTCGTTTACACTGCTTTGCTCTTACAGCTGACATAGTTAAAATTTACAGGCAGGTACTAGTCAGTGATGACCATCGCAAGTTTGAATATATCTTGTGGAAAAGTTAGCCAGATGATGATATTCAAACATTCCAGCTAAATACATTCACATACGGAACGGCATCTGCACCATATCTCGCTGTGCGCAGTTTGCACTACCGCGCTGATCAATATGAGTCAACTTTCGTCGTCGGTTCAAATGTTGTCAAGTCATCGTTCTACGTTGACGTCTTACCACGTGGTGCTGACTCGATTGGTGAGCTATCTCGGATGCAACAATGAGTAACCGAATTATTAAAATTAGGTGGATTTGAGTTGGAAAAATGGCACTCAAATCACGAGGCTTTCAGAGACGAACCCTCTGACAAGGACCTACTACCACTCTTGATCTTAAATGGGATAAAATCCAGGATAATTTTATATTTTCCCTTCTTCCAAAGCAGCCAATAAATGGTCGTGATACAAAAAGGACTATATTGATCCGCTGGGGCTTCTAGCACCAATTGTGGTCAAGGCTAAAATTCTTCTTCAAGAGATATGACTGCCGAAACTCGTCTTGTCGGCTTGGCAAAACTTTCTTGTTTGTTTTCTTGTTTCTTAACTTATTGCAATCAAGGTTCCAAGGTATTGCTTATCAGCCAATATTCAGTCTCTGCAAATACATGGTTTTGTGATTCGTTGATTCGCGCAACGACGGAAACGACAGTCACTACCAAAACTGTAGCTTTGTGGAGCACTGTCCCGACTATAATTATAATTTTGATACCCTTCTTTGGACAGATTCACAAATTGTACTTCACTGGCTTCTACTGCATTTAGCTACGCTTTCAGCTTTCGTTGGCAACAGAGTATCGGAAATACATCAGCTAACATTGGGTGTTCATTAGAGACATTTACCAACGAAAAGCAATCCACCTGACATTGTGTCCAGAGGAAGTACACCGGTTGAACTTGCAAGCTCAATTTGGTTCACAGGGCCTAATTTCTTGCTGAAAACAAAAACAAATGACCTTGTGAACGATATAAAGGTATCGATATGGGAGTTGTAAATACGGAATTGTGTAGATCTGTATTTAAGATAACTGTAACCAGTAACTGCATGCTTGATACTCTCGATAGGTACAGTTCCCATACTAAAGAAATTCGGATCATGGCATGGATGTTTCGTTTTATCACAAACCTTAAGAAACCAGTTACAAATATCACTATTGGGCCTCACACTTCCGACGAACTACACCCTAAGCATTATATGGAACATTCAACAGCATAACTTCGCCGAAGATATTCGAACGAGACAATGACAAATGGTACACTAAGAAATTTAAACCGGTTCTTGCAGACGAAGAAGGATTTGAACTCCTGAAAGTTGGCGGAAGACCTTAACTAGCGAGTATCCCAGAATCCTAAAAACATCTGATTTTGTTGCCAAGTAAATATCAATTCGTGACACGATACTTTCAATATCTTCATATCAAAATTTACCATGCAGGACCAAAAGCGCTGGTATCTTTAATTCGGTTACAATATTGTTCGGTCATGCATTCATTTCATCCGATATAAACCAAAACTACTTCAGGGTAATCTTCCCGTTGAACGATTGACACCATAACGTCCATTTTCTCGTTGCGGCACCGATTTTTTGGACCTGTCGTGTTCTTCATTATTCATTCACTTAATGAATATTAATAATATCGGTTTTACGACCGTGCTCACTTATAAAAAACGATATCGAAGTTTCGAAAAATGGAAAAGATGATGAAATTTATAACCAAAGATACATAAGTCGTTGGAAATATCAAGTTGATTTACTTTACGACTAGAAAGAGAAGTTTTGGAAAATTTCTGAAAACGGGCTTTGCCCACATTTAGTAGAAAAAAAATTTAAGTTTTTAAGCCGAAAATGAAAATAAATGAAATAAAAAAAAAATTTTTTATAGAAATTTCGAAAATTGAATAATGCAATAACTCATTACGAAAAACTAATAAAGTGTCGAAAATTTGATATGTTCATTGAATATAAGGCGAAAAATAAAAATTTTGTTAAATCTTAGAAAATGGGCGGGGCACCGACCAGATTTACGACAAGAAAGTGTAAAGTTTTGTAAACCGTATATACTAAGCTGATTAATATGTACCTATATCATGTTGAAATTCGGCATGAAGGTCGGTCTTTGCCATTATACATTCTTACTTACCTACATAATTGGTGCTCAACCGTTTAAATGGTTATGGCCGTCCAACCAGGCGCATATTCTCTCTTCCAACTCACAGCCTGAAATATGTTTTAATTTGAAATCATACCACCGTCGATTTTTTTTTCGTATTCCTGTTCTGTGCGCTAAAAAAAGCTCAGCTATAAAGTTTTACGAAAATTCGCCGAGCTTTTTCTCATGTAATATCGATTTCCCTGTTTGACAGTGAAAATATACTGTTGCCGATATATACCTCAATTTGTAGGTCTAGTCGAGAACATATACCCTGAATACAAAGATTTTCCAATAGATCAAAATCTGAAGTTAGGGGAAAACAACCCCATTTTCATAGGAGGATTCATATATTGGCTTATAACTTTATTTCTGTTTAATCTACGAAAGAAAATTTACTCCGTCTGCATATTTTTGCTCACAAAGCTGTTTGCGGTTTCTTAAAAAATATTTTTTCGTATATAGTGGGGAATAAAAAATTAGGTATAACTGTTATTCAAAACAAAAATTGTTTGAAAAAGTCATGTTTACTGGGAAATTGTAACTTTATTTACCAATCAGGGGCCTCTTCATGAACTCAGAGAATGAAAAACAGTTTGACTTATGGATATGGTATATATTTAAGTTATTTATTCAATGAAATTGATCGAATTATTTCTGATTTTTCAACTAGTGCGTTTTATTATAAATAAAGATGAAATGTGCAATTCTTATATATATAAAAATAAGTGCACATTTTTGGTGTTACTTTATATCTTGAGACCGGCTTCACCAAATTCAACCAAATTTCTACGGTACATTTGGGCTATCATGTAGATGGTTTCCGTAAAGCTTGATTGAATTTGGTCAAGTGGTTCATGAGATATATCACACCAAGCTACGTTTCATACCAATAGATGGTGCTTATTTGCAGGTTTTCTTTCCTGACGCTAGAACTCCAGAACGCACGAACCGATTTCCACGGTTTTGTATTCATTGGAAAGGTCCCGGGCTCCGTAAGGCTTATAGCAA
Source organism: Eurosta solidaginis (assembly GCF_040869045.1). NCBI lineage: Eukaryota > Metazoa > Arthropoda > Insecta > Diptera > Tephritidae > Eurosta > Eurosta solidaginis. The sequence continues at coordinate 20,565,969 of NC_090324.1, forward strand.
AATAAGAAAATTCAGGATCGACGCACAGGGTCTCGAGATATAGGCCAAAACGTGAACCGGGGTACCCCTAGAATGTGTATATAGAATATGGATATCAAATGAAAGCTGCTGATGAGTGCTTTAGTAGAGGGTAATTTTCATACCCCTGGGTGACTAGGGTCTCGAGATATAGGCCAAAACGTGGACCCGGGTACCCCTTGAATGTGTTTGTAGAATATGGATAACAAATGAAAGCTGTTGATGAGTGCTTTAGTAAAGTATAATTTTCAGACCCCTGGGTGACTAGGGTCTCGATATATAGGCCAAAACGTGTGCCGTGAACGCCTAGATAGTGTTTTTACATTATGGGTATCAAATTGAAGCTGTTGATGAGTGCTTTAGTACGGGGTATTTTTCATACCTATTGGTGACTACGGTCTGGAGATATAGGCCAAAACGTGGATCACGGTAACACTAGGATGTGTTTTTACATTATGAATATCAAATTGAAGCTGTTGGTGTGTGCTTTAGTGCAGAGTAAATTTTACACCGCTGGTTGACTAGGATCTCGAGATAAAACATGGACCCTGATACCTCTAGAATGTGTGTGTATTATGGATATCAAATGAAAGCTGTTGTTGAGAGCTTTAAAGTAATTTTCATTGTGATATTCGATTTAGTCGCATCAGCCTGGCAAAACTGATAAATATGCATGCGAAGCCGAAATAAAGACATAAATTAATAATACCCACATACCTATTGTTAAACTATATATTTAAATCAATTGATTATTGATTATTAAATGATTACATCAATCTTTTACGTTCCTGCACAGTGCGCTCATTGAACCTTCCCAATCGAAACAACAATGAAAACCTAGATTTGCTAACTCAACCGAGTGCCTGTCAGAAATAAGTCAACACACTTGTACATATCCACAATGTCTCAGCCTCTACTAAACGAAAGAGAATAAAAGTGAGTGTGAATTGAGTGCGTACAAATGTACCACAGTTTGCCGACCATTGTACCAAATCCAGCATTTTATTGCTTCTCTTTGGGCCATTGTAAATCTGTAGAAGAGATGAGTCCAACAGCCTCTTGAGAGAATCGTGTTGATCGATGGGTATTAAAATTTTTGAATCACTTATATCAACTCAACTAACTGTTGGTAAGTAAAAATCACCAACAACAATTTGTCGTTATTTCCCAATTGCGAAAGCAAATTGCAGATGGCCGAGCTATGATAAACAACCATGTCGGAACGAGGTACTATGAATTCAATATGAGAGATATTGTCCAGCAAAATCAACTCAGATGAGAGTTTTGAGTCAACAGTAATAAGGATACCCCCGCCCTAGAGATAGGGTCACGCCGATGAACATTTTTCAAGCAAATCAGCAATTACCTGTTTTGTTATTACTGCGTTGGTCATAACGTATTTTAGATTTCCCAATAAAAACGGTTTATCCCTCGACTCTCTCGCTAACAACTGAACCACAGTATGCTTAAGCCAAAAAGAGGGATCACGTACTTTATCAAAATATGAGTCCGAAAGAGTTATTTTAAATGAGCAGATGGCTCCCTCATACTTAAAGTTCAATTTATACATTTTGGTGTTACTAGTGCCTCTACACCAGTTTAGAGTAAACATAATGAGCAATATCATTTTCAGTTAGCGAGGCGTGTAATCGGGACACAAATATGGCCCTAATAGGTGGCATGGAATTCACATGCAAAGTAGCAGCAGGTACTGAACCAGACAGCTAGGAATGTGGAGCTATTGTAGGACAATCGAGAGATAACGCCTTGCTTGACTTAGCTTTGGTTATAGAACCTGGCATTGATGTATAATTGGTGGCACCTAAAATTGTGTAAGACGAAACAACCGCATTATCGCTAACTGTTGTTGTTGATGATACAGGTGGAGGTGTATGAATAATGGGGGAGGCCAGCGAAATCAACACTGGTGACGTGGAACAGTTGTTGTTTCATCATTAGCTTGACCCGAGACCGTCTGGCTAGAAGTCTCGACAGAGCGTGTTTGAGATTACTGAGGAACATTAGTCGTAACATCTTTGGCAAGCATGTTCGGATTGGTCAGTACGATGGAAGAGACAGCCTTATGAAGACAACTTTTCCGGGCTCGAACGCAAGTTGGAATCATTGTTAGGTATACATTTTTTTCGTTTTCGGTATTCAGATATCACTTTCAGTTTTTTCAAGTGAGCTCCCATTGTTTTGAATCTTTCGTTTGTTGTATTTAGAATCAACTGCTAGTTTGTTAATATATTGTAGTAGAATGCGTATATGCGCTAACAATGTAATTATTCTACGTGTATATTTGATATATTCTACGTCAATACGCTCATAGTATATTAAAAAAATAAAAAAATAAAAAATGTAAGGCGCGATAACCTCCGAAGAGATCTAAGGCCGAGCTTCTCTTCCAATTTGCGTCGTGCTCCTCTTGATTTTCCCTACAAATTGGCCGGACGGGACCTACATGTTTTATGCCGACTCCGAACGGCATCTGCAAGGCAGATGAGTTTTCACTGAGAGCTTTTCATGGCAGAAATACACCCGGAGCGCTTGCCAAACACTGCCGAGGGGCGACCCCGCTTAGAAAAATTTTCTTCTAATTGAAAAACCTTGTTTCTAAAATTTTGATGTTGCTTTGCCCGGGAGTTGAACCCAGGGCATACGGTGTGATAGGCGGAGCACGCTACCATCACACCACGGTGGCCGTCGAAGTATATAGTATATTAACTCTGATATATTTGAGCTGTGCCGATATGGCAACCTAATAGAATATAAGCAACGAATGAAGAGAAACGAAAAGAATAAAAGAAGCAGTTGATTCAGAGAAAGAAAGCATATTACATCTCAGAAGCGGTCGCGCACGCCAAAGCTTAATTTAAAGGAAATTTACAAAAGTACATTTGCCCAAATACACTTTTTAATAAATACAACATTATAAACAAAATGGAAAATTGTCTAAAAAAACAGCAGTTAATACAAGTGCTAGCAGCTGCTGACATTAAGGTAGAAGCAAAAGCTGCGGTAGCAGACCTACGAAAGATTTTCGCACGAAGTCGCAAAAAAGCCGAGGAATTTGCATGCCATTTGCTTTGGGATGGCGATGATGCAAAATCGCAGGACAGCGTTTTTCAAGCAGTTGGAGTTGAAACCGCCTTTAACGCTGTTGCTAACCATTCCGCCGCTGCCGACGTTGAAAATATTTTCGCTGTACACCAAAATAACCAAAATACATACACCGCAGCAATTGATGAAATTTTTACTAAGAACCTCAGAACAGAAGCTGATGATCCCGTTAGCAACGCTGCCGTCAACGTTCATACCGCTGTCAACACCGCCGCCGACGTCGCAGCTCATTTCGTTGTACCTAACGAAATCCGAACGGCTTATGCCAAAGATGCCGCTGCCATTTTAATTGAAACCGCTGAAAACGAAAAAGAAGGTGTAGAAAATACAACCGCAGCAAATAAATTTGATTTGAACAAAATGTCAAATTCTTTGGATGCAGGGCTATTCGTTTTACGCAAACAGTACGACATTTTAAAATTAAAAAAAAAGAAATACGTGAGCTGAAAAATAATGATCAGCATCTATACAAGCGAACGCGTAGAATTTTGTTCCAAGAAATTGAGTACTCAATAGTTAAGTTTGATGGTGACAATCGTATGTACAGTGCAGCAGATTTTATACGTCATCTTGAACAAATTTTTGAGCAGGTCAAGGCAGATGAACTCTTCAAATTTTTGGCTTTGAGAAATTCTTTACCAGGTACCGCTCGAATGCTTTTAACTAAAGGTCCTGTGACATACGAAGAGTTGAAAGCGAATTTGTTAAAAGAGTTTGGCAATTCCGTTTCCCGTCAAGAAATCTGCAAAGCTTTACAGCACCGCCAAAAGAAAAGCGATGAAACCGTGCGAAGGTATATTTTGGAAATGGAAGCGATTGCTCACGGTAGGGATGTATCGGAATATGAGTTGGTTGCATTCGTTTTACATGGTTTAGATGATCGTACAATAGACTACGCATTATTTTGTAATGCAAAGAGCATCACCGATTTGAAAGAGGCTGCCAACATGGCACAGCATCGTAATGCAGTGCGAAGGCAGTCACCTAATACACAAAGTTACAACAAAAACAAAGTTCCGATCTAAATTTCAGCTGTAAATAATCGTTGTTACAATTGCTTCAAATTTGGTCATCTTAAATATGATTGTCCATATGAAGTTCGTCCAAAGGGTGTATGTTTTAATTGCTGGAAACTGGGGCACGATCACAAGGCTTGTACGAATCCGAAATATGTTCAGCGTTTTAAGAAGACAGTAGCAACAGTAATGCAAACTAATGATGTACAATCGGGGAATTTTATTAATTTTGTAGATGAGGTAAGTGTTGCATTTCTTAATAATGAAGGTATGTGTACAAAAACAACGAACCTTAAATCCATTTTTGATACAGGAAGCCCTATAAACCTAATTCGGATGTCTGAAACGTCGTTTAAAGAAAAACATAAATTATTTAATACGTCATATTGCTGTTTGGGTAACGCGCAAATAAGAACATATGGAACTATTTATTGTAACATTAAATATAAAAACCACAATTATAAAACGATATTTTTTGTAGTACCAGATAATTTTCTTCCAGTCCCCATTCTTTTGGGACGGAAATGTCTAAAAAATCTTAATATTTTTCTTCGTTATGAAATCCAAAATATGAATAATAAAAGTGGAAGTAAAACAAATTCGTCTTTTTGTACATATAAACCTGCGTTAATGACAGAGGTTAATAAGTCACTTGCGATTGAAAACAAAAATTTTAACGATTCTCGTATATCAGAGAAAATAGACAGATTTAAAGGAAATATTGAATTTGAAACATCTTTGGGAACTGAGATATTTGCGTTAATGACCATTGATACTAATAGTGCCCATGATGCATTTGATATAAACCCTCAGTTAGGTAGTGAAATGATTACACATATAAGAAATATAATTATCAATAATTATATTATGGCAGAGTTTGAGGTTGAACCAATTGATTACAAGATGACTATTAAATTAACAAGTGAGACTCCCGTTAATTTTGCACCAAGACGGTTAGCTGTAGAAGAGCGTGTTGCTTTGCGAGAAATTATAGGCGATCTTTTAAAAAAAGGTATCATCAGGCCAAGTGACTCACCATATGCATCACCGATTGTGATGGTTAAGAAAAAAAACTGGTGATTTTCGTAAATGTGTGGATTATCGGACATTAAACAAATTTACTTTAAAAGATAATTTCCCAATACCCTTAATTGAAGACTGTTTAGAATATTTTGCGGGAAAAAAATTTTACTCTTCATTAGACTTACTTGATTTTTCCTACAAATTGGCCGGACGGGACCTACATATTTTATGCCGACTCTGAACGGCATCTGCAAGGCAGATGAGTTGTCACTGACAGCTTTTCATGGCAGAAATACACTCGGAGCGCTTGCCAAACACTGCCGAGGGGCGACCCCGCTTAGAAAAATTTTCTTCTAATTGAAAAACCTTATTTCTAATATTTCGGTGTGGTAGGCGGAGCACGCTGCCATCACACCACGGTGGCCGCCAAGAATCAACAAGTGGGAAACATAATTTCATCAGATCGAAGCAACACGACTAAAGCGTTTGTGTAAACCCGCCTTAGCTTATTGCGCTTTGAAAGTCTTCACAAATAAAACGGTGCTATGTGTGTGGAGCAGGCAAAAATATGCATATGAAAAAGTTTGATTATGAAATACGTTGTTCTGCAATAACACTGTTGATTTTTCATTTAAAAATTTTGTTACCAAATTCTTGTAATACACATATACAATGGTTGCTTTTAAAAAGTTTTTGAAAAACTCTACGTTTTCTATGCTTTTTAGACTTAAAGAAGTAACTTCATGTAATAAATTAAGTTTTAAACGAAAATAACTAACTCTGAATTGAAAAATTTTCTCCACGACAAAACACTAAAATGTTGTGGAACAAAGCAACACTTTTGTGATTACATCAATCTTTTACGTTCCTGCACAGTGCGCTCATTGAACCTTCCCAATCGAAACAACAATGAAAACCTAGATTTGCTAACTTAACCGAGTGCCTGTCAGAAATAAGTCAACACACTTGTACATATCCACAATGTCTCAGCCTCTACTAAACGAAAGAGAATAAAAGTGAGTGTGAATTGAGTGCGTACAAATGTACCACAGTTTGCCGACCATTGTACCAAATCCAGCATTTTATTTCTTCTCTTTGGGCCATTGTAAATCTGTAGAAGAGATGAGTCCAACAGCCTCTTGAGAGAATCGTGTTGATCGATGGGTATTACAATTTTTGAATCACTTATATCAACTCAACTAACTGTTGGTAAGTAAAAATCACCAACAACAATTTGTCGTTATTTCCCAATTGCGAAAGCAAATTGCAGATGGCCGAGCTATGATAAACAACCATGTCGGAACGAGGTACTATGAATTCAATATGAGAGATATTGTCCAGCAAAATCAACTCAGATGAGAGGTTTGAGTCAACAGTAATAAGGATACCCCCGCCCTAGAGACAGGGTCACGCCGATGAACATTTTTCAAGCAAATCAGCAATTACCTGTTTTATTATTACTGCGTTGGTCATAACGTATTTTAGATTTCCCAATAAAAACGGTTTATCCCTCGACTCTCTCGCTAACAACTGAACCACAGTATGCTTAAGCCAAAAAGAGGGATCACGTACTTTGTCAAAATATGAGTCCGAAAGAGTTATTTTAAATGAGCAGATGGCTCCCTCATACTTAAAGTTCAATTTATACATTTTGGTGTTACTAGTGCCTCTACACCAGTTTAGAGTAAACATAATGAGCAATATCATTTTCAGTTAGCGAGGCGTGTAATCGGGACACAAATATGGCCCTAATAGGTGGCATGGAATTCACATGCAAAGTAGCAGCATGTACTGAACCAGAAAGCTAGGTAGGTGGAGCCATTGTAGGACAATCGAGAGATAATGCCTTGCTTGACTTAGCTTTGGTTATAGAACCTGGCATTGATGTATAATTGGTGGCACCTAAAATTGTGTAAGACGAAACAACCGCAGTATCGCTAACTGTTGTTGTTGATGATACAGGTGGAGGTGTATGAATAATGGGGGAGGCCAGCGAAATCAACACTGGTGACGTGGAACAGTTGTTGTTTCATCATTAGCTTGACCCGAGACCGTCTGGCTAGAAGTCTCGACAGAGCGTGTTTGAGATTACTGAGGAACATTAGTCGTAACATCTTTGGCAAGCATGTTCGGATTGGTCAGTACGATGGAAGAGACAGCCTTATGAAGACAACTTTTCCGGGCTCGAACGCAAGTTGGAATCATTGTTAGGTATACATTTTTTTCGTTTTCGGTATTCAGATATCACTTTCAGTTTTTTCAAGTGAGCTCCCATTGTTTTGAATCTTTCGTTTGTTGTATTTAGAAACAACTGCTAGTTTGTTAATATATTGTAGTAGAATGCGTATATGCGCTAACAATGTAATTATTCTACGTGTATATTTGATATATTCTACGTCAATACGCTCATAGTATATTAAAAAAATAAAAAAATAAAAAATGTAAGGCGCGATAACCTCCGAAGAGATCTAAGGCCGAGCTTCTCTTCCAATTTGCGTCGTGCTCCTCTTGATTTTCCCTACAAATTGGCCGGACGGGACCTACATGTTTTATGCCGACTCCGAACGGCATCTGCAAGGCAGATGAGTTTTCACTGAGAGCTTTTCATGGCAGAAATACACCCGGAGCGCTTGCCAAACACTGCCGAGGGGCGACCCCGCTTAGAAAAATTTTCTTCTAATTGAAAAACCTTGTTTCTAAAATTTTGATGTTGCTTTGCCCGGGAGTTGAACCCAGGGCATACGGTGTGATAGGCGGAGCACGCTACCATCACACCACGGTGGCCGTCGAAGTATATAGTATATTAACTCTGATATATTTGAGCTGTGCCGATATGGCAACCTAATAGAATATAAGCAACGAATGAAGAGAAACGAAAAGAATAAAAGAAGCAGTTGATTCAGAGAAAGAAAGCATATTACATCTCAGAAGCGGTCGCGCACGCCAAAGCTTAATTTAAAGGAAATTTACAAAAGTACATTTGCCCAAATACACTTTTTAATAAATACAACATTATAAACAAAATGGAAAATTGTCTAAAAAAACAGCAGTTAATACAAGTGCTAGCAGCTGCTGACATTAAGGTAGAAGCAAAAGCTGCGGTAGCAGACCTACGAAAGATTTTCGCACGAAGTCGCAAAAAAGCCGAGGAATTTGCATGCCATTTGCTTTGGGATGGCGATGATGCAAAATCGCAGGACAGCGTTTTTCAAGCAGTTGGAGTTGAAACCGCCTTTAACGCTGTTGCTAACCATTCCGCCGCTGCCGACGTTGAAAATATTTTCGCTGTACACCAAAATAACCAAAATACATACACCGCAGCAATTGATGAAATTTTTACTAAGAACCTCAGAACAGAAGCTGATGATCCCGTTAGCAACGCTGCCGTCAACGTTCATACCGCTGTCAACACCGCCGCCGACGTCGCAGCTCATTTCGTTGTACCTAACGAAATCCGAACGGCTTATGCCAAAGATGCCGCTACCATTTTAATTGAAACCGCTGAAAACGAAAAAGAAGGTGTAGAAAATACAACCGCAGCAAATAAATTTGATTTGAACAAAATGTCAAATTCTTTGGATGAAGGGCTATTCGTTTTACGCAAACAGTACGACATTTTAAAATTAAAAAAAAAGAAATACGTGAGCTGAAAAATAATGATCAGCATCTATACAAGCGAACGCGTAGAATTTTGTTCCAAGAAATTGAGTACTCAATAGTTAAGTTTGATGGTGACAATCGTATGTACAGTGCAGCAGATTTTATACGTCATCTTGAACAAATTTTTGAGCAGGTCAAGGCAGATGAACTCTTCAAATTTTTGGCTTTGAGAAATTCTTTACCAGGTACCTCTCGAATGCTTTTAACTAAAGGGCCTGTGACATACGAAGAGTTGAAAGCGAATTTGTTAAAAGAGTTTGGCAATTCCGTTTCCCGTCAAGAAATCTGCAAAGCTTTACAGCACCGCCAAAAGAAAAGCGATGAAACCGTGCGAAGGTATATTTTGGAAATGGAAGCGATTGCTCACGGTAGGGATGTATCGGAATATGAGTTGGTTGCATTCGTTTTACATGGTTTAGATGATCGTACAATAGACTACGCATTATTTTGTAATGCAAAGAGCATCACCGATTTGAAAGAGGCTGCCAACATGGCACAGCATCGTAATGCAGTGCGAAGGCAGTCACCTAATACACAAAGTTACAACAAAAACAAAGTTCCGATCTAAATTTCAGCTGTAAATAATCGTTGTTACAATTGCTCCAAATTTGGTCATCTTGAATATGATTGTCCATATGAAGTTCGTCCAAAGGGTGTATGTTTTAATTGCTGGAAACTGGGGCACGATCACAAGGCTTGTACGAATCCGAAATATGTTCAGCGTTTGAAGAAGACAGTAGCAACAGTAATGCAAACTAATGATGTACAATCGGGGAATTTTATTAATTTTGTAGATGAGGTAAGTGTTGCATTTCTTAATAATGAAGGTATGTGTACAAAAACAACGAACCTTAAATCCATTTTTGATACAGGAAGCCCTATAAACCTAATTCGGATGTCTGAAACGTCGTTTAAAGAAAAACATAAATTATTTAATACGTCATATTGCTGTTTGGGTAACGCGCAAATAAGAACATATGGAACTATTTATTGTAACATTAAATATAAAAACCACAATTATAAAACGATATTTTTTGTAGTACCAGATAATTTTCTTCCAGTCCCCATTCTTTTGGGACGGAAATGTCTAAAAAATCTTAATATTTTTCTTCGTTATGAAATCCAAAATATGAATAATAAAAGTGGAAGTAAAACAAATTCGTCTTTTTGTACATATAAACCTGCGTTAATGACAGAGGTTAATAAGTCACTTGCGATTGAAAACAAAAATTTTAACGATTCTCGTATATCAGAGAAAATAGACAGATTTAAAGGAAATATTGAATTTGAAACATCTTTGGGAACTGAGATATTTGCGTTAATGACCATTGATACTAATAGTGCCCATGATGCATTTGATATAAACCCTCAGTTAGGTAGTGAAATGATTACACATATAAGAAATATAATTATCAATAATTATATTATGGCAGAGTTTGAGGTTGAACCAATTGATTACAAGATGACTATTAAATTAACAAGTGAGACTCCCGTTAATTTTGCACCAAGACGGTTAGCTGTAGAAGAGCGTGTTGCTTTGCGAGAAATTATAGGCGATCTTTTAAAAAAAGGTATCATCAGGCCAAGTGACTCACCATATGCATCACCGATTGTGATGGTTAAGAAAAAAAACTGGTGATTTTCGTAAATGTGTGGATTATCGGACATTAAACAAATTTACTTTAAAAGATAATTTCCCAATACCCTTAATTGAAGACTGTTTAGAATATTTTGCGGGAAAAAAATTTTACTCTTCATTAGACTTACTTGATTTTTCCTACAAATTGGCCGGACGGGACCTACATATTTTATGCCGACTCTGAACGGCATCTGCAAGGCAGATGAGTTGTCACTGACAGCTTTTCATGGCAGAAATACACTCGGAGCGCTTGCCAAACACTGCCGAGGGGCGACCCCGCTTAGAAAAATTTTCTTCTAATTGAAAAACCTTATTTCTAATATTTCGGTGTGGTAGGCGGAGCACGCTGCCATCACACCACGGTGGCCGCCAAGAATCAACAAGTGGGAAACATAATTTCATCAGATCGAAGCAACACGACTAAAGCGTTTGTGTAAACCCGCCTTAGCTTATTGCGCTTTGAAAGTCTTCACAAATAAAACGGTGCTATGTGTGTGGAGCAGGCAAAAATATGCATATGAAAAAGTTTGATTATGAAATACGTTGTTCTGCAATAACACTGTTGATTTTTCATTTAAAAATTTTGTTACCAAATTCTTGTAATACACATATACAATGGTTGCTTTTAAAAAGTTTTTGAAAAACTCTACGTTTTCTATGCTTTTTAGACTTAAAGAAGTAACTTCATGTAATAAATTAAGTTTTAAACGAAAATAACTAACTCTGAATTGAAAAATTTTCTCCACGACAAAACACTAAAATGTTGTGGAACAAAGCAACACTTTTGTGATTACATCAATCTTTTACGTTCCTGCACAGTGCGCTCATTGAACCTTCCCAATCGAAACAACAATGAAAACCTAGATTTGCTAACTTAACCGAGTGCCTGTCAGAAATAAGTCAACACACTTGTACATATCCACAATGTCTCAGCCTCTACTAAACGAAAGAGAATAAAAGTGAGTGTGAATTGAGTGCGTACAAATGTACCACAGTTTGCCGACCATTGTACCAAATCCAGCATTTTATTTCTTCTCTTTGGGCCATTGTAAATCTGTAGAAGAGATGAGTCCAACAGCCTCTTGAGAGAATCGTGTTGATCGATGGGTATTACAATTTTTGAATCACTTATATCAACTCAACTAACTGTTGGTAAGTAAAAATCACCAACAACAATTTGTCGTTATTTCCCAATTGCGAAAGCAAATTGCAGATGGCCGAGCTATGATAAACAACCATGTCGGAACGAGGTACTATGAATTCAATATGAGAGATATTGTCCAGCAAAATCAACTCAGATGAGAGGTTTGAGTCAACAGTAATAAGGATACCCCCGCCCTAGAGACAGGGTCACGCCGATGAACATTTTTCAAGCAAATCAGCAATTACCTGTTTTATTATTACTGCGTTGGTCATAACGTATTTTAGATTTCCCAATAAAAACGGTTTATCCCTCGACTCTCTCGCTAACAACTGAACCACAGTATGCTTAAGCCAAAAAGAGGGATCACGTACTTTGTCAAAATATGAGTCCGAAAGAGTTATTTTAAATGAGCAGATGGCTCCCTCATACTTAAAGTTCAATTTATACATTTTGGTGTTACTAGTGCCTCTACACCAGTTTAGAGTAAACATAATGAGCAATATCATTTTCAGTTAGCGAGGCGTGTAATCGGGACACAAATATGGCCCTAATAGGTGGCATGGAATTCACATGCAAAGTAGCAGCATGTACTGAACCAGAAAGCTAGGTAGGTGGAGCCATTGTAGGACAATCGAGAGATAATGCCTTGCTTGACTTAGCTTTGGTTATAGAACCTGGCATTGATGTATAATTGGTGGCACCTAAAATTGTGTAAGACGAAACAACCGCAGTATCGCTAACTGTTGTTGTTGATGATACAGGTGGAGGTGTATGAATAATGGGGGAGGCCAGCGAAATCAACACTGGTGACGTGGAACAGTTGTTGTTTCATCATTAGCTTGACCCGAGACCGTCTGGCTAGAAGTCTCGACAGAGCGTGTTTGAGATTACTGAGGAACATTAGTCGTAACATCTTTGGCAAGCATGTTCGGATTGGTCAGTACGATGGAAGAGACAGCCTTATGAAGACAACTTTTCCGGGCTCGAACGCAAGTTGGAATCATTGTTAGGTATACATTTTTTTCGTTTTCGGTATTCAGATATCACTTTCAGTTTTTTCAAGTGAGCTCCCATTGTTTTGAATCTTTCGTTTGTTGTATTTAGAATCAACTGCTAGTTTGTTAATATATTGTAGTAGAATGCGTATATGCGCTAACAATGTAATTATTCTACGTGTATATTTGATATATTCTACGTCAATACGCTCATAGTATATTAAAAAAATAAAAAAATAAAAAATGTAAGGCGCGATAACCTCCGAAGAGATCTAAGGCCGAGCTTCTCTTCCAATTTGCGTCGTGCTCCTCTTGATTTTCCCTACAAATTGGCCGGACGGGACCTACATGTTTTATGCCGACTCCGAACGGCATCTGCAAGGCAGATGAGTTTTCACTGAGAGCTTTTCATGGCAGAAATACACCCGGAGCGCTTGCCAAACACTGCCGAGGGGCGACCCCGCTTAGAAAAATTTTCTTCTAATTGAAAAACCTTGTTTCTAAAATTTTGATGTTGCTTTGCCCGGGAGTTGAACCCAGGGCATACGGTGTGATAGGCGGAGCACGCTACCATCACACCACGGTGGCCGTCGAAGTATATAGTATATTAACTCTGATATATTTGAGCTGTGCCGATATGGCAACCTAATAGAATATAAGCAACGAATGAAGAGAAACGAAAAGAATAAAAGAAGCAGTTGATTCAGAGAAAGAAAGCATATTACATCTCAGAAGCGGTCGCGCACGCCAAAGCTTAATTTAAAGGAAATTTACAAAAGTACATTTGCCCAAATACACTTTTTAATAAATACAACATTATAAACAAAATGGAAAATTGTCTAAAAAGACAGCAGTTAATACAAGTGCTAGCAGCTGCTGACATTAAGGTAGAAGCAAAAGCTGCGGTAGCAGACCTACGAAAGATTTTCGCACGAAGTCGCAAAAAAGCCGAGGAATTTGCATGCCATTTGCTTTGGGATGGCGATGATGCAAAATCGCAGGACAGCGTTTTTCAAGCAGTTGGAGTTGAAACCGCCTTTAATGCTGTTGCTAACCATTCCGCCGCTGCCGACGTTGAAAATATTTTCGCTGTACACCAAAATAACCAAAATACATACACCGCAGCAATTGATGAAATTTTTACTAAGAACCTCAGAACAGAAGCTGATGATCCCGTTAGCAACGCTGCCGTCAACGTTCATACCGCTGTCAACACCGCCGCCGACGTCGCAGCTCATTTCGTTGTACCTAACGAAATCCGAACGGCTTATGCCAAAGATGCCGCTGCCATTTTAATTGAAACCGCTGAAAACGAAAAAGAAGGTGTAGAAAATACAACCGCAGCAAATAAATTTGATTTGAACAAAATGTCAAATTCTTTGGATGAAGGGCTATTCGTTTTACGCAAACAGTACGACATTATTAAAAAAAAAAGAAATACGTGAGCTGAAAAATAATGATCAGCATCTATACAAGCGAACGCGTAGAATTTTGTTCCAAGAAATTGAGTACTCAATAGTTAAGTTTGATGGTGACAATCGTATGTACAGTGCAGCAGATTTTATACGTCATCTTGAACAAATTTTTGAGCAGGTCAAGGCAGATGAACTCTTCAAATTTTTGGCTTTGAGAAATTCTTTACCAGGTACCGCTCGAATGCTTTTAACTAAAGGGCCTGTGACATACGAAGAGTTGAAAGCGAATTTGTTAAAAGAGTTTGGCCATTCCGTTTCCCGTCAAGAAATCTACAAAGCTTTACAGCACCGCCAAAAGAAAAGCGATGAAACCGTGCGAAGGTATATTTTGGAAATGGAAGCGATTGCTCACGGTAGGGATGTATCGGAATATGAGTTGGTTGCATTCGTTTTACATGGTTTAGATGATCGTACAATAGACTACGCATTATTTTGTAATGCAAAGAGCATCACCGATTTGAAAGAGGCTGCCAACATGGCACAGCATCGTAATGCAGTGCGAAGGCAGTCACCTAATACACAAAGTTACAACAAAAACAAAGTTCCGATCTATATTTCAGCTGTAAATAATCGTTGTTACAATTGCTCCAAATTTGGTCATCTTAAATATGATTGTCCATATGAAGTTCGTCCAAAGGGTGTATGTTTTAATTGCTGGAAACTGGGGCACGATCACAAGGCTTGTACGAATCCGAAATATGTTCAGCGTTTGAAGAAGACAGTAGCAACAGTAATGCAAACTAATGATGTACAATCGGGGAATTTTATTAATTTTGTAGATGAGGTAAGTGTTGTATTTCTTAATAATGAAGGTATGTGTACAAAAACAACGAACCTTAAATCCATTTTTGATACAGGAAGCCCTATAAACCTAATTCGGATGTCTGAAACGTCGTTTAAAGAAAAACATAAATTATTTAATACGTCATATTGCTGTTTGGGTAACGCGCAAATAAGAACATATGGAACTATTTATTGTAACATTAAATATAAAAACCACAATTATAAAACGATATTTTTTGTAGTACCAGATAATTTTCTTCCAGTCCCCATTCTTTTGGGACGGAAATGTCTAAAAAATCTTAATATTTTTCTTCGTTATGAAATCCAAAATATGAATAATAAAAGTGGAAGTAAAACAAATTCGTCTTTTTGTACATATAAACCTGCGTTAATGACAGAGGTTAATAAGTCACTTGCGATTGAAAACAAAAATTTTAACGATTCTCGTATATCAGAGAAAATAGACAGATTTAAAGGAAATATTGAATTTGAAACATCTTTGGGAACTGAGATATTTGCGTTAATGACCATTGATACTAATAGTGCCCATGATGCATTTGATATAAACCCTCAGGTAGGTAGTGAAATGATTACACATATAAGAAATATAATTATCAATAATTATATTATGGCAGAGTTTGAGGTTGAACCAATTGATTACAAGATGACTATTAAATTAACAAGTGAGACTCCCTTTAATTTTGCACCAAGACGGTTAGCTGTAGAAGAGCGTGTTGCTTTGCGGGAAATTATAGGCGATCTTTTAAAAAAAGGTATCATCAGGCCAAGTGACTCACCATATGCATCACCGATTGTGATGGTTAAGAAAAAAAACTGGTGATTTTCGTAAATGTGTGGATTATCGGACATTAAACAAATTTACTTTAAAAGATAATTTCCCAATACCCTTAATTGAAGACTGTTTAGAATATTTTGCGGGAAAAAAGTTTTACTCTTCATTAGACTTACGGAACGGGTTTTTCCATATTAATGTGAGTGAGGAGTCGAAAAAATATACCTCGTTTGTAACACCCGATGGCCAGTTTGAATATAATAGGGTACCTTTTGGATTGAGAAATGGACCATCGGTTTTCCAACGTTATATACGTCGGTGTTTGCAGGACTTGATAGATTCAAAGAAAATTGTAGTATATCTTGATTATATATCCATAGCATCGTACGATTTACATTCACATATAGAATTGCTAACAAAAGTCCTTAAACGTCTTGCTAAGCGTGGATTAGAATTAATCATAGCCAAATGTAGGTTTGCTTTTCAGGAGATAAAATATTTAGGTTATTCGAATAACGAGAATGGAATTAAGCCAAGTGATGACCATATTATGTCAATAAAAAATTATCCTATGCCCCGAAGTTTAAAAGAGGTTAAAGCTTGCTTAGGACTCTTCTCCTATTTTCGAAAATTTATTCCGAACTACGCGAAGATTGCTAATCCTCTACAAAGTTTACTTAGAAATGGATCAAAATTTGAAATCAACGATCTATGTATTAAAGCTTTTGAAGAACTTAAATCTAAGCTTTTGTCAAAGCCAATTCTATCAATTTATACCCCGGATAAAGAGACAGAACTTCATACAGATGCCAGTAAAGTAGGTTTTGGAGCTGTTCTCCTGCAGCGGCAAGAAGATGGAAAATGTCATCCGGTATTTTATTTCTCTAAGGCAACACAACCACAAGAGTCACGTCTACA
Organism: Eurosta solidaginis; assembly: GCF_040869045.1. Taxonomy (NCBI): domain Eukaryota; kingdom Metazoa; phylum Arthropoda; class Insecta; order Diptera; family Tephritidae; genus Eurosta; species Eurosta solidaginis. Next base: position 20,582,556 of record NC_090324.1, read on the forward strand.
TAGTTTTGAGCTGGAGACACTTGCAATAATACATGCGTTAAGAAGATTTGATTGCTATTTACGAGGAAAGGCTTTCAAGGTTGTTACGGATTGTAACGCAGTTACTTTAACTCTTAATAGAAAAAACGTTTGTCCGAAAATAAGCCGTTGGGCACTGGAATTACAAAATTATGACTATAAAATTCAACATCGAAATGGGGTTATAATGGGTCATGTAGATGCTCTCAGTAGATGCCACGATTCAGAGTTCAGTGAAGAACATGCAGAACTAAAACGCACGGCATAATTGACGACAAGAGGCAAGAAAACTTATCCCTATGCAGCAATTTCATTTCCGACGCCTGAGGATAAGCCAGTTAGTAAACAATTGGCACAACCTGAACTGTCGGATGTGATGTCCTCAGATAAGATCAGCCAAACAATCGATGAGAGTTATAATAATCATACTGAAGAAGAACTTAACGGTATTGCAGATATTATCAAATTTCAGGTAGTTACTACAGCGGATATGAATGACTTAGACTTCATGATACGAGCAGCTCAGAGTAGAGACGAACAAATTGTAAAACTGCGAGATCGCCTAGAAACGGAAATTGTAGAATATTACAAGTTACGGGACGGTGTAGTTTTTCGACAAAGCAAATCAGGTTTCTTCCAATTATATGTTCCATCGGAAATGGAATCTAATGTAATGCGTCTTATTCATGAAAAAATAGGTCATTTAGGCATAGAAAAGACTTATGACGAAATTCGAAAGTTTTACTGGTTTGCAGGTATGAAAGATAAAATTGTAAACTATATAAATAATTGTATTAAATGTATAATGTGTTCCACGCCAGTTCGAATATATGAAAGAAACCTCCATAGTATTGCAAAAGAACCAGTGCCGTTCCATACATTACATGTGGATCATTTTGGACTACTACCTTCAATAGATTCGCAACGCCAACATATATTTGTTGTTATTGATGCATTTACGAAATTTGTAAAGTTATTCGCTGTTAAATCAACTAGTACGAAGGAAGTAATATCATGTTTAGAAAAGTATTTTACCAGTTATAGTAGACCTAAACGAATAACCACTGACCGAGGAACGTGTTTTACTTCACTTGATTTCACTTCTTATCTTTTAAAATTGAATATTGTGCATGTAAAAATTGCCATGGCTTCAGCTCAGGCTAACGGACAGGTAGAGAGGGTTAATAGTACATTAAAGAGAATGCTGGCGAAACTCAGTAATCCAATTAATCACGCTGATTGGAGCAAGATGTTAGTCAAAGTCGAATTTTCGTTGAATAACTCCAAACATAGCTCCACAAAGTATACACCATCCATCTCAACTCTTATTCGGGGTTAGCCAACGTGGAACTACCATAGACTATCTCAGTGAACATTTAGAAAATAGGCAAAACTCAAGTAATATCAGTCTTAATGAAATTAGATCAGATGTCTCAAATGAAATTCAGAAATCGCAAGAAAGGAATCTTAAGTATTTTCTTCAGAGAAGTAAACCGGCAAAAGTGTATGAAAAGGGGGAATTTGTTGTTATAAGAAATATTGGGAACACGGTAGGAGTTAACAAAAAACTAATTGAAACTTTCAAAGGGCCATACGTTATCCATAAAGTGTTACCAAATGGCACATACGTCATTAGGGACATAGAAAATTGTCAAATAACTCAGCTCCCATACAATGATATTGTAGAAGCATCTCATATGCGCTAGTGGCTTCTTAAATAATCACCTTCCTTAAAAGAAAGCAACACTAATATGATTGTGGGCAATCATAAAGTCAGAATGGCCGAAGTATAAAAGCAAAAAAATAGTAATAAAGTTGAAATGGAAAAAATCTACGTTTCTTTATATGTAATTTACATGTTGTGTTAAGCTTGAATTAGTTGGGAAACAATGTGATGAGTGTGATGTATACATGTATCATTTTGGTATTTCGTAGATGTAAGCATGAATATACGTTGATGCATTTAGAAACTGCTGTTATATTTTAATAAGGTAAACATATTTTGGCAAAATAATCTAGAAATTATTCTTACAAATTTTTTTATCAGATTGGCCGAGTTGTAGTAGAATGCGTATATGCGCTAACAATGTAATTATTCTACGTGTATATATGATATATTCTACGTCAATACGCTCATAGTATATTAACTCTGATATATTTAAGCTGTGCCGATATGGCAACCTAATAGAATATAAGCAACGAATGAAGAGAAACGAAAAGAATAAAAGAAGCAATTGATTCAGAGAAAGAAAGCATATTACAATATAATGCCTACAGGGTTTGCCGTACTTAGAACTAGGTAGTGTAGAAATAATTAGTAGTAGGTATATAAAAGAGATTTATTAAGATATATTTATTTAAATAAAACATCTTCCTTTTCTTATTTTGTTATCTAGAATTAATAAAATATAATTGGCAATGCCAAATCTTAAATTTCAATTAAATTCAAATTAAACAAGTAAGGAAGGCTAAGTTCGGGTGTAACCGAACATTACGTACTCAGCTGAAAGCTTTGGAGACAAAATAAGGGAAAATCACCATGCATGGTAACCCTGGAATGTGTTTGTATGACATGGCTATCAAATGGAAGGTATTAAAGAGTATTTTAAAAGGGAGTGGGCCTTAGTTCTATAGGTGGACGCCTTTTCGAGATATCGCCATACAGGTGGAACAGGGGTGACACAGGTTTTGTTTGTACGATATGGGTAAAAAATGAAAGGTGTTAATGAGTATTTTAATAGGGAGTGGGCCTTAGTTCTATAAGTGGATGCCTTTTCGAGAAATCGCCATAAAAGTGGACCAGGTGTGACTCCAGAATGTGTTTGTACGATATGGGTATCAAATGAAAGGTGGTAATGACTATTTTAAAAGGGAGTGGGCCTTAGCTCGAGATATCGCCATAAAGGTGGACCAGGAGTGACTCTAGAATGTGTTTGAACGATATGGGTATCAAATGAAAGGTGTTAACGAGTATTTTAAAGAGGAGTGGGCCTTACTTCTATAGGTGGAAGCCTTTTAGAGATATCGCCTTAAAGGTGGACGAGGGGTGACTCTATAATGTGTGTGTACGATATGGGTACCAAATTAAAGGTATTAATGGGGGTTTTAAAAGGGAGTGGCCCTTAGTTGTATATGTGAAGGCGTTTTCGAGATATCGACCAAATTGTGGACCAGGGTGACCCAGAACATCATCTGTCGGGTACCGCTAATTTACTTATATATGTAATACCACGAACGGTATTCCTGCCATAATTCCAAGGGCTTTTGATTTCGCCCTCAAAACTTTTTCATTTTCTTCTACTTAATATGGTAGGTGTCACACCCGTTTTACAAAGTTTTTTCTAAAGTTATATTTTGCATCAGAAAACCAATCTAATGAACTTGCTTCATCCCTTTTTTCATATTTACTATAGAATTAGGGCATTTTGCGAAATTTTCGATATCGAAAAAGTGGGCGTGGTCATATTCAAGTTTCGCCCATTTTTAATAACAAGACGAAGTGAATTCAAATAAGTGCGTGAACTAAGTTTGGTAAAGATATATCGATTTTTGCTCAAGTTATCGTGTTGACGGCCGAGCGGAAGGACAGACGGTCGTCTGTGTATAACAACTGGGCGTGGTTTCAAACCAATTTCGTCCATTTTCACAGATAACAGTTATCTTCGTAGAGGCTATAAACTTACCAAATTTCACAAGGATTAGTAAATTTTTGTTCGACTTATAGCATTAAAAGTATTCTAGACAAATTAAATGAAAAAGGCGGAGCCACGCCCATTTTGAAATTTTATTTTATTTTTGTATTTTGTTAAACCATATCATTACTGGAGTTGATTGTTTACCTAATTTACTTATATACTGTAAGGATATTCCATATTTAGTTAAAATTTTAACTTTTAAATGTTTTTTTTTTAAGTGGGCGTGTTTCGAATCCGATTTTGTTAATTTTAATTTGGCACACATATAGTGATAGGAGTAACGTTCATGCCAAATTTCATCATGATATCTTCAACGACTACAAATTACAGCGTGCAAAACTTTTAAATTACCTTCTTTTAAAAGTGAGCGGTGCCACGCCCGTTGTCCAAAACTTTAAAAATTTTCTCTTCCGCGTTATAAGGTCAACCCACGTACCAATTTTCATCGCTTTATCCGTCTTTGGTAATGAATTATCGCATTTTTTCGGTTTTTCGAAATTTTCGATATCGAAAAAGTGGGCGTGGTTATAGTACAATTTCGTTCATTTTAAATAGCGATCTGAGATAAGTGCGCAGGAACTTATATACCAAATTTCATTAAGATACCTGAAAAATTACTCAAGTTATCGTGTTTACGGACAGACGGACGGACGGCGTACATGGCTAAATGATTTTTTTTTTTGTCGCCCAGATCATTTTGATATATACAAGTCTATATCTATCTCGATTAGTTTATGCCATTACAGGGTACCGTTAGTGAGCTCTGCTCAGCTGAGTATAATTACGTATTACAATCAATATTGTAAACGTGAAGGTGGAATCACTTCTCTACCTTTTTCGTTATATAATCGTTATTTTTATCTGAATCATTATTATACTCAGTTGAGCAGAGCTCACAGAGTATATTAACTTTGAATGGATAACGATTGGTTGTACAGGTATAAAGGAATCGAGATAGATATAGACTTCCATATATCAAAATCATCAGTATCGAAAAAAAATTTGGTTGAGCCATGTCCGGCCGTCCGTCCGTCCGTCTGTCCGTTAACACGATAACTTGAGTAAATTTTGAGGTATCTTGATAAAATTTGGTATGTAGGTTCCTTGCACTCATCTCAGATCGCTATTTAAAATAAACAATATCGGACTATAACCACGCCCACTTTTTCGATATCGAAAATTTCGAAAAACCGAAAAAGTGCGATAATTCATTACCAAAGGCGGATAAAGCGATGAAACTGTGTAGGTGGGTTGAACTTCTGACGCAGAATAGAAAATTTGTAAAATTTTGGACAAGGGTAGTGGCACCGCCCACTTTTAAAAGAAGGTAATTTAAAAATTTTGCAAGCTGTAATTTGGCAGTCGTTGCAGATATCATAATGAAATTTGGCAGGACCGTTACTACTATTGCTATATGTATGCTTAATGAAAATTAGCAAATTCGGAGAACGACCACGCCCACTTAAAAAAAAAAAATTTTAAGTCAAATTTTAACAAAAAATGAAATATCTTTACAGTATATAAGTAACTTATGTCAACATTCAACTCCAGTAATGATATGGTGCAACAAAATACAAAAATAAAAGAAAATTTAAAAATGGGCGTAGCTCCGCCCTTTTTCATTTCATTTGTCTAGGATACTTTTAACGCCATAAGTCGAACAAAAATTTACCAATCCTTGTGAAATTTGGTAGGGGCTTAGATTCTAGGACTTTAACTGTTTTCTGCGAAAAAGGGAGAAATCGGTTGAAGCCACGCGCAGTTTTTCTGTCCTTCCGCTCGGCCGTTAACATGATAACTTGAGCAAAAATCGATATATCTTTACTAAACTCAGTTCCCGTACTAATCTGAACTCACTTTGTATTGGTATAAAAAATGGCCGAAATTCGACTGTGACCACGCCCACTTTTTCGATATCTAAAATTACGAAAAATGAAAAAAAAAATGCCATAATTCTAAACGAAATACGAAAAAAGGGATGAAACATGGTAATTGGATTGGTTTATTGACGTAAAATATAACTTTAGAAAAAAACTTTGTAAAATGGTTGTGACACCTACCATATTAAGTAGAAGAAAATGAAAAATTTCTGCAGGGCGAAACAAAAGCCCTTGGAATCTTGGCAGGAATACTATTCGTGGTATTATATATACAAATAAATTAGCGGTACCCGACCGATGATGTTCTGGGTCACCCTGGTCCACATTTTGGTCGATATCTCGAAAACGCCTTCACATATACAACTACCACTCTCTTTTAAAACCCTTTATTCCTTTAATTTGATACCCTTATGGTACAAACACATTCTAGAGTCACCCCTGGTCCACCTATAGAACTAAGGCCCACTCCCTTTTAAAATACTCATTTACACCTTTCTTTTGATACCCATATTGTACAAACGCATTATAGAGATCCACCTATAAAACTAAGGCCCACTCCTTTTTAAAATACTCATTAAGACCTTTAATTTGATACCCATATCGTACAAACAAATTCTAGAGTCACCTTTATGGCGATATCTTGGAAAGGCGTACACCTATAGAACTAAGGCCCACTCCCTTTTAAAATACTCATTAACACCTTTCATTTGATACTCATATCGTACAAAAAAATTCTAGACTCAGCCCTGGTCCACCTTTATGGAGATATCCCTAAATGGTGTCCACCTATAGAACTATGGCCAACTCCCTCTTTAAATACTCTTTAGTACCTTCCCTTAGTTGTATATGTGAAGGCGTTTTCGAGATATCGACCAAAATGTGGACCAGGGTGACCCAGAACATCATCTGTCGGGTACCGTTAAATTATTTATATATATAACACCACGAACAGTATTCCTGCCATAATTCCAAGTGCTTTTGTTTTCTCCCTGCAAAAGTTTTTCATTTTCGATAAATAATTTTGTAGGACCAAGTATTTTAGTTAAACTTCCTGTTGTTTAATTTGGAGCTTTTCGGCCGGTTTATCTGAATAAAATCTACTTATTATTTCAATCAACGCGTTTCGACGCATATTCGCATCTTCATCAGGATTCTAATTTATTTTTTAGAAAATACGAAAAACAAAGTTATTAAATACAGGCAAAATAATATGTTACATATAAAATTGATTTTACATTTCACTAAACTTACATTATTGATAACATTAAATTCGTCTACTTGTTGAGCACATATAAACATATATACACATAACATTAACAAACAGATACATTTTGTAAACAAAATTAAACCGCACAACACGTCTTTATTCGTCAATCTTTTGCATTGACTGTGATCGCTGTAGCATAAGCGCAGTTTATGTTGTCGACGTCTTCTTTGAAGTTCATCGCTGTATGTATTTGTTGCTGTATGCGCAACCCTTCTAATGTCATTCTGGTTCTATTCTCCACGTCTAATACTTTTGTTTCATCAAAATTGGCTGTGTGTTTACTTTCCGTCAGGTGTTGTGATAGTGCCGTGGAGCTGTTGTTGTTTTTAGCATCTTGCTTATGCTCATATATTCTCGTTCCTAACGATCTTTTCGTTGTTCCAATGTACACTTTATTGCATTTTTCTCCTTCTTTCCCATTGTACTTTATTTCATATACTACATTATGTAGTTGTTCCTTGTGAATTTTGTCCTTTGTTCTTGTATAAATGTTTTGGATTGTGTGATGTGGTTTGTTTGCATATCCAATATTGGTATTTTTTATTATCTTCTTCAAAGTGTTGTTGTCCGTTAGCTTTGGTATGTATGTAAGTCCGATGTATATTTTCTTATTGTTTTCGTTTACTTGTGCATTATCAATTTTAAGTTTAGTTTTTTTTCTTGCTGTTGTTGTTAGTGCTTCGATTACATTATTAGGGTACCCATTATTTCTTAGTATATTTTTTATTTGCACCTCGTTGTCTTTCATGAACTCCTGATCACTTAGGGAGTAAACTTTATTTATAAAGTTAATAGCCGTATTCCTTTTTTGAGTCCATGGGTGATTTGATTTAAAATGTATCATTCTTGATGATGCTACGGCTTTTTTGTACCAGTTGGTTTTTATATTGTTATCTGGGGAATTGTGAAATATATAATTTTATCTAAAACTATGTCAGCTATAGTCGGTGACAAGGGATTGCCCATCGGCATGCCATAAATTTGTTGGTAGTAAGTTTCATCGTATAAAAAGTAATTATTTTCTCTCAAGCAGAACTCTAAAATTTTAAGAAACTGGGTTTTGGGTATTTTGGTTTGTGTTTGGAGAATTGGCCACTTCTTCATTATTGTGGCAATTGCCAGGTATATCGGTAGGTTGGTAAAAAGAGATACAACGTCTAGTGATATAAGGATTTCATCGTCATCAATGACTGTATTCCTTAGGTGGTCTTTTAGTTGCCGAGAATTTTTTATGTTGTATTCTTCGGATATAATATTTTTTAGGATCTTTCCTATGAATTTTGATAACTTCGAGCATGGTACATTTAACGACGAGGATATCGGTCGAAGTGGAGTGTGCTCTTTATGCACTTTTCGTAACCCGTATAGTCTTGGTGCTCTAGCGGTTGGACATGTCAAATATTGCTTTTCCTTCTGATTTATATTTGGAGCTTGGTAGAGGCCATTCATAATTTTGTTGTTCTTTCTTAATAGGGTTTTTTGTGGTGTCAGTTTTAATAGTTTTGTATGTGGTTTTGTCGCTCAGTAGGTCTTTCATTTTTCCCTTGTAGTCAGATCTGTACATCATGACTGTCCTATTACCTTTGTCTGCATTTGTAATTATGATAGATTCTTGGTGCCGCTTTATGAATTGCTTGGTTTTTTCGTATATTTTAAGTATGAATTTTTCTTTGGGGCTGTTTTTTAGTTTGTTTTTATACGTATTTACCCTCGTTGCGAACTTGCATTTAACCATGTCTTTTTCTTTGTCATTTTCTGTTGTTTGTATACCTTGTTCGATGTCTGCTATGAGGTTTATGGGGGAAAAACTTTTTCCAGAAATTGGGAGAGCGAATTTATTTCCTAGGGAGAGTAACCACTGGCACTCTACTGGAATCTCTATTTTGGTTTTACTCATTAACCACTCTTCGTTGTCTTTTAGGTCAAATTTCTCAAAATTGTTTCTTATCGTATTTTGCAGTTTTCTATTAAGATTCTCTTCTGTTTTGCTTTTCATATCATTTAATCTGTTTTGGGTATCCACTACTGAGGTAAATTCATTTTCTTCTAATATTTCGTATAACTTTTTCTTATCTGGTCATTCGCAGTTTTAATATGTATGTTTGCCTCTTTAATTTCCAAGTTCAAAACCTTCATCAAGAATTGGTTTTCAATTTTCTGTATTTGCTTAATGCTTTTTCAAGCCTAAATTCATGTGTCATTTTACCAGTCTTACCCTTCAAGTGTGGTGGTAGAATTCCATAGTCCTTGCATTGGAGCAGGAATTTTAATCGTTGTTGTTGTTTTACCAAATTTTTATGGTATTTGCCATATTGTTTGAGAGTGTTGCAGGTACTTATGTTGTATTTTGGCCTTATGCGCTGGAAAAATTGCTTCATTTTGTTGTACTTCCTTTGTTTTTTGTATTTGTTAGTTCGGTGTAGCTCTCCGATAATTTGGATAAATAATTTTGTAGGGCCAAGTATTTTAGTTAAACTTCTTGTTGTTTTATTTGGAGCTGTTCGGCCGGTTTATCTCAATATAATCTACTTTTTATTTCAATCAACGCGTTTCGACACATATTCGCATCTTCATCAGGATTCTAATTTATTTTTTAGAAAATACGAAAAACATAGTTATTAAATACAGGCAAATTAATATGTTACATATAAAACTGATTTTACATTTCACTAAACTTACATTATTGATAACATTAAATTCGTCGACTTGTTGAGCACATATAAACATATATACACATAACATTAACAAACAGATACATTTTGTAAAAAAAATTAAACGGCACAACACGTCTTTATTCGTCAATCTCTTGCATTGACTGTGATCGTTGTAGCATATGCGCAGTTTGTGTTGTCGACGTCTTCTTTGAAGTTCATCGCTGTATGTATTTGTTGCTGTATGCGCAACCCTTCTAATGTCATCCTTCTTCTACCTATTCTCCACGTCTAATGCTTTTGTTTCATCAAAATTGGCTGTGTGTTTACTTTCCGTCAGGTGTTGTGATAGTGCCGTGGAGCTTTTGTTGTTTTTAGCATCTTGCTTATGCTCGTATATTCTCGTTCCTAACGATCTTTTCGTTGTTCCAATGTACACTTTATTGCATTTTTCTCCTTCTTTCCCATTGCACTTTATTTCATACTTAAAATATACGAAAAAACCAAGCAATTCATAAAGCGGCACCAAGAATCTATCATAATTACAAACGCAGACAAAAGTATTAGGACAGTCATGATGTACAGATCTGACTACAAGGGAAAAATGAAAGACCTACTGAGCGACAAAACCACATACAAAACTGTTAAAACTGACCCCACACAAGCCCTATTAAGAAGAAAACAACAAAATTGTGAATGGCCTCAACCAAGCTCGAAATATAAATCAGAAGAAAAAGCAATATATGACATGTCCAGCCGCTAGAGCACCAAGACTGTACGGGTTACCAAAAGTGCATAAAGAGCACACTCCACTTCGGCGTATATCCTCCTCGTTAAATGTACCATGTTCGAAGTTATCAAAATTCATAGGAAATATCCTAAAAAATATTATATCCGAAGAATACAACATAAAAAATTCTCTGCAACTAAAAGACCACCTAAGGAATACAGTCATTGATGACGATGAAAAATATCACTAGCCGTTGCATCTCTTTTTACCAACCTACCGATACACCTGGCAATTGTCACAATAATGAAGAAGTGGCCAATTCTCCAAACACAAACCAAAATACCCAAAACCCAGTTTCTTAAAATTTTAGAGTTCTGTTTGAGAGAAAATAATTACTTTTTATACGATGAAACTTACTACCAACAAATTTATGGCATGCCGATGGGCAATCCCTTGTCACCGACTATAGCTGACATAGTTTTAGATAAAATTATAGACGACAGCCTCATGGAACTGAGATCCAAAGACATACATATCAAATACATAACCAAAGATGTAGATGATATGTTCGCTATAGTTAAGATTAAAGCCGTGGAAGAAATTCTAAATACATTCAATGGACAACATACGAAAATTCAATTCACCCTCGAAAGAGAAAAGTCCAGGAAATTTGCTTTTTAGATGTGGAGATTCACAATTCCCCAGATAACAATATAAAAACCAACTGGTACAAAAAAGCCGTAGCATCACCAAGAATTATACATTTTCAATAAAATCACCCATGGACTCAAAAAAGGAATACTACTATTAACTTTATAAATAAAGTTTACTCTCTAAGTGATCAGGAGTTCATGAAAGACAACGAGGTGCAAATAAAAAACATACTAAGAAATAATTGGTACCCTAATAATAAAATCGACGCGCTAACAACAACAGCAAGAAACAAAACTAAACTTAAAATTGATAATGCACAAGTAAACGAAAACAATAAGAAAATATACATCGGACTTACATATATACCAAAGCTAACGAACAACAACACTTTGAGGAAGATAATAAAAAAAATACCAATATTGGATATGCACACAAACTACATCACACAATCCAAAACATTTATACTAGAACAAAGGACAAAATTCACAAGGCACAACTACATAATGTAGTATATGAAATAAATTGCAATGGGAAAGAAGGAGAAAAATGCAATAAAGTGTACATTGGAACAACGAAAAGATCGTTAGGAACAAGAATATACGAGCATAAGCAAGATGCTAAAAACAACAAAAGCTCCACGGCACTATCACAACACCTGACGGAAAGTAAACACACAGCCAATTTTGATGAAACAAAAGTACTAGACGTGGAGAATAGAACCAGAAGAAGGATGAGATTAGAAGGGTTGCACATACAGCAACAAATACATACAGTGATGAACTTCAAAGAAGACGTCGACAACATAAACTGCGCTTATGCTACAACGATCACAGTCAATGCAAAAGATTGACGAATAAAGACGTGTTGTGCGGTTTAATTTTGTTTACAAAATGTATCTGTTTGTTAATGTTATGTGTATATATGTTTATATGTGCTCAACAAGTAGACGAATTTAATGTTATCAATAATGTAAGTTTAGTGAAATGTAAAATCAGTTTTATATGTAACATATTAATTTGCCTGTATTTAATAACTTTGTTTTTCGTATTTTCTAAAAAATAAATTAGAAGCCTGATGAAGATACGAATATGCGTCGAAACGCTTTGATTGAAATAAAAAGTATATTTTATTGAGATAAACCGGCCGAAAAGCTCCAAATAAAACAACAAGAACTTTTCATTTTCTTCTACTTAATATGGTAGTTGTCACAGCCATTTTGCAAAGTTTTTTCTAAAATTATATATTGTGCGTCAAAAAGCCAATCCAAGCACCATGTTTCATCCCTTTTTTCGTATTTGGTATAGAACTATGGCATTTTTTTCATTTTTCGAAATTCTCGATATCGAAAAAGTGGGCGTGGTCATAGTCGGATTTCGCCCATTTTTAACACTAAAATAAAGTGAATTCAGGTAAGTACGTGAACTAAGTTTAGTAAAGATATATCGATTTTTGCTGAAGTTGTCATGTTAACGGCCGAGCGGAAGGACAGAAGGTCGGCTGCGTATAAAAACTTGTAACGACAGCCTTTCAGGATTTCTCTGACGACACGCAAGCGGGTATATGAACAGATGTGTAAGCAACCGCTAACCAAATCTCCTTCTCCGCTTTACGATATTAACAAAGCGGGTATTTGATTTTGTGAGTGGGTTGAACTATTGCTTGCACATACGTGTATATACGTGCCGCTCAAGGGGCGAATGCGGTTTGGTTCAACCAAAGCAGGAAGGCGATTCGTGACTTACGGTGTCCTAAATGCCGCAAGGCTTAGTGGGTATAAAAGGGGGTCCCGCTGATCAACAGCATTCAAAAACGAAAAGTCGCGGTCTTAACTAGTGCTAAAAGTGAAGTGAAAAGTTCCATAGTCAAAGTGCGTTTTGTTCACCTTAAAGTGTGGGTGCGCGAGTGACAAAGTTTTTTTCGAAAGTGCGGTTTCACGCCAAAAGTCAACGCGAGCGAATAAAATAAAAGTGAACCTGGATACCAAGGAATCCTCCCTAGGTGCACCGCCGAGCAAGGAGTGCCGCCACCCCTGGGCGGAAAAATCCCCTCAAGAAAACAGCAAAGTCACAGGTAACCCAAAGTGTGAGATTTGAAATTCCTTTTTTTGAGAAACCTTTGTGTTTTTTTTACCCGCGATTTTTTTTAGACCTTTTTCCTTTTTCTAGAACATTTTTTTTGAACTTTGGTTTAAATAATTTTTTTTGAAATTGACATTTTTTTTGGTAAATTTTGATAAACAGGAGAGTCGTTAGTGAACCATTTTTTTTTTGAGAATTTCTTTATAAAAAAAAAAAAATTTATTGAGTTAAAAATAGTTTCGAATCGTTAGATCGGCTCAACCTAAAGTCCACTTCGCGAAAGCAGAGTTTTTCATAAATGTTTCTTTGGTGCTTTTACACAAAAATCATTCCTCCATTATCAAGCTAAACATTTTTGACCCAAAATTCCCTTTTAAATTTTGAACGTTGTCGTTGTGAACAATATTTTTCATTTTATTCTCGTCGAAATATTTGTTGTGAATTTTTATTTTATTAGATTTTGATTCGATCGAATTTGGTGTGAATTTAAAATTCATAAATATTAAAATATGCATAAGTGCACTTACATGTACATATGTATATACATATATATGTACACGAGCACATATGCACACAAAAAGGAGATTAAAAGAAGAAGAGGAAGAAAATATCAGAGATAATTGAAATAGTCTTTGTTAAGTCATTTTAAATTTGGAAGAAGAAAAACGAAATAGATAACTTTAATTTTAAATACAAAAAACAAAAATTGTAAGCAAAAATTCTTAAAAATAAATTCTTAAAAATAAAAATATTTAAAATAATATATACGTTCTTTGCAAACATACCAAAAGATACAAAGATTTGGCCGAAGAAAACACGCAAAATAACAACAGACACCAACCACACATACAAAAGGGGGTCAATAGTCCAATCAAGGGATTGGTTTCTGGCCAAAAGGGCAGCCAACGAGGCTATATTGGCCAAAAGCGTCTAAACGGATTAGCGACAGAATCGACGAACACCAACACACACAACCGCACGCATATAACACAGTCAGCAGACACCCAGTATAGCTACATTCAAGCTCAAACATATAATCAAACACGCAACACCATACATTTTTCACTAAACCAACAAGAGGTAACATAACACACTTGTATATCCACAACACAACAAATTCTGGCAACGGGTCGCATCAGCCCATTAGCAACATATTTATATTTTTTTGGCCACGCAACATCCATCGTCCCTAACTTGTTGCTAAACACTTAGTAGCGCAACTACCCACGTATGTAACAACATAGTACACGGAATCACTACACTAAAACCCAACACGCCATTAATCACATCTGAGAGCGAGAGAAGTTAAGCGCGACTCACCCGGAGCGCGTTCGCCAACTTGAATATTTTTATTTACTCACCACAGTTTCAATTTATACTTATTATATTAAGCCGTACAACTATTACATTTTTTGAGAAAAAAAAGGATATTTGAAGTTTGAATTTATATGAATTTAATTACTTTTTAATTTAATAAATTTTTTTTCTTATTACTTCTATAACTTAAGGCGTATACGTTTTTCTTTTATTCTTGATTTTTCTTACCTTAATTCCACATTTAGCATATTACCACTTTTTGTCGACAGGCACACAAATTTTTGGCTTTTCACACCCAGCCCTACACAAGCATACCTATTTGTATATGCATGAGCCACTCACGAAAATTTATTCTCAAACAATATTTTTTATGGTAATACTAAATTTTCGGTTAAAAATTTTTTTGTCGAAATCTTTTTCTTTGAATTCGTAATTTTTAAATAATATCCACTCAGCAATTTCACTTTGTTTGTAAATATTTTTGTCATTTTTACTATTCAAAAAGCAGTCCCAATTTGGCTTAATTTTCTTTTACGCGATTTTTATTATTTCGAGTAAAAGTATGCACATGCTTTGAACCGATACGTGAAACTAAAAACAAAAGACATTTGTGCATAGGATTAGCCGTGACCACGGTCAATCGGCCAAAGACCTGTAACAGAACAAAAAAATTCCATTGTTCTGCATATGTTGTTTGTTTTTTTCTTTTTCTACTTTCAGCTCCGCATAACGATTTGGTACCAACTCGGGGTTCTGAGCGAGGTGAGTTTATCATAAAAGAAAAAAAATTGTATGCACCCACATCTTAACCCACGCACATTTATAAAATTACCATCTCAGAATAAAATATCACCCACCCACACCTATAGTGAATTTTAACATTTTTTGAGTGAACGCACACACGTACGTGCATTTGTACATATGTTTATACGTGTGCTTGTGCATAAATGATTAGATAGACATTAGGCCGTTGTTGAATTTTTAATATTTCTTTGTAATAATAATTATAAAAGTTTCTTTGTAAATTTTCCTTTCAAATAAAAATTAAAAGTTTGAGATTTGGATTAGGGAAGAAGTAATGAAACGGGAGTTATAATTGTTGATTAGCTGTAAGGAGTCATTTATAAATTATTTTAATAAATATTGCTTATTAATTTGAAGTTGGAATTCATTGGAATCAGCGTCTTTATATTGTGGTATGGGCTGAGGAGTATTATTTTTCATATATAGGTAATTTCAGCTACAACATGTCTGGCTAAAGGCAGTTTATTAGTTGGTGTAGGTGTTGCCCTTGCGGCAACTGATGGTAAGTTGAGGCAGTTGAGGGAAAAGATGGAAGATACGTAGATACCTAAAGACGGACATTAGTCAGGTTCAAGGGGACTCTACTCGGGAAGCGGAGCCATAGTAGAGTCCAAAAGCTGTTCACATCTCGTGAACAGGAGGGGTGGGAAGGCTCCACCTGACTCGGACAGGTTTTCTCCCGCTTTCCTATATTTATTTTTCTTTAGTTTGTTTAGATACTTTCCCTCAGGGCGGAACCACGCCCATTTTGAAATTTTATTTTATTTTTGTATTTTGTTGAACCATATCATTACTTGAGTTGATTGTTGACGTAATTTACTTATATATTGTAAAGACATTCAATTTTTTGTTAAAATTTGAATTAAACATTTTTTTTTAAGTGGAGGTGTTCGTCATCCGAATTTGCTAATTTTTATTTAGCACACATATAGTAATAGGAGTAACGTTCCTGCCAAATTTCATCATGATATCTTCAACGACTACCAAATTACAGCTTGCAAAACTTTTAAATTACCTTCTTTTAAAAGTGAGCGGTGCCACGCCCATTGTCCAAAATTTTACTAATTTTCTATTCTGCGTTATAAGTTCAACCCTCCTTCCAAGTTTCATCGCTTTATCCGTCTTCGGTAATGAATTATCGCATTTTTTCGGTTTTTCGAAATTTTCGATATCGAAAAAGTGGGTCTGGTTATAGTCCGATTTCGTTCATTTTCAATAGCGATCTGAGATGAGTGCCTAAGAACTTATATACCATATTTCAGTAAGATACCTAAAAATTTACTCAAGTTATCGTGTTTACGGACAGACGAACGGACGGACATGGCTAAATGAATTTCTTTTTTCACCTAGATCATTTTGATATATAGAAGTCTATATCTAAGTCGATTAGTTTATGCCGTTACGGAGTTCCGTTTTGCAAACAAATTTAATATACTCTGTGAGCTCTGCTCAGCTGAGTATAATTACGTATTACAATAAATATTGTAAACGTGAAGGTGGAATCATTTTTCTACCTTTTTTCGTTTAGCAAAGCTTTGCCGTAAACATGACAGCATATAAATTATATATATATATATATCAACAAACCGCAAAATACATACCGACACAGACACACCCATCCATATACATACATTTATATAAGGGCTACTTGTCTCAATGTATATAAGTTGGACATCTTTTGAGTAAAAAAAATGAGGATCGTTAAATGTGGGCTCTACATTTTTAAGGGGCCGCGCATTTTTAAATGTCCCCTCTTATTTCTAATGAGTCCTAGACTTCACCCGAGCCGTTTTAAAGAGTCCCATAGATTTCTGATCGATCGATTGCTCCCCAATCTCGACACCCCCCCCCCCCTATTTTTTCTCGTCTACAAAAAGGAGTCAATGGGCACTTGTAGTACCGCCCCCCCCCCCCCCCCCCTTTTTTTCTCGTCTGCAAAACAGCCCTGTCGGGCACCCGATCAGGAGCAGATTGTTAACTAAAGGTTATCTTAATATTGAACTCATGATTTTCCATTATTGAACATTTTATTTGTCTTTTTATTAGGGTATAAGTTTGTATATACATACATACACATATGTTTGGTTGATTGTAAGTTTGTGTACACATGCTGATGCTGGTCCATATATATATATGCATGTGAGAATTTCATAATTCCATTTGGGCTCCTTAAAAATGAGAGCATATACATAAATTATATTTTTTAAATATGAAAACTGAACATTTTGTGTACATGTCATCACATATGTTTGTACATGGGAATTTTATTAAATCACACTGATAAGAAACCTCAACCGTACAACATTGAAACATATTTATATGTATATATATGTAAATAAAACTTTAAGCTGTATTTCATTTAATTAAATTCGTTATCAAAATTTTCCGTAAGTATAAAACACAGAACACCGATAACTTCCCATTTGGTTGAGCTTTACAACTATTCCAAAATTAGCTACCCCTTGAGTTGGACTTTAGCCTGCGCTTCAAAAATGGGAGAAGAAAAAACAAAAAACAGAATTCAATTAAGAAAAAATGTATCATAACAATAATAATGATAAAAAATTATTGTTAGGGCTTGAGCTCGATTCGAACCCGCAATCTTACAAATAAGTAAGCCGATATAACAACAAAAAACAGAATTTTTTATTAAGATTTAGATCTCGAGCCGACAAAAATATCAAAATAGGAACCAAACATAATAAAAACTCTAGAAAAAAGAAAATAAAACAATAGTATGCCTTCATTTGTGTGCGAGTATTGTAACAAAGAATTTAAATATGACCGCAATTTAAGACGACATATTAGAAACTATCATGCGAAAGAAGTGAGTTGCAATGTATGCAAACAAAAGTTTAATAACATTCAAATGTTGTTAACACATAAACGTTTACAACATACAACTAACGCGGATGACCCTATATATTGTGATGATTGTGCAATTATTATCGCAAAAAAACTGTGGTCATATCACATACGGACTAAAACACACAAACAAAAGGCTAGACAGAACTTCACTTCTAATGTTAAAAGCATTAAATCAGTATTCAATAAGCGAATCGAAACATTTGCATTTGAAAATAATGTAAAAGAGGATTTGATTGTTGAACACTCTTTTGCAATAATAAAGAAAAAACTTTGTAAAATTTTAAGAGAAAAACTAACTCATTATCAAAACATTAAGTTTAATTGCGAGCTGTTTTGTAAATATATTTTGATCAAAGAAGGCATAGAGTGTTTGATGGAATTGAAATCACATCAAACCAAGATGATTTGGCTTGAATCTACTTCTACGGAAAATGATATTAATCTGTTTTACGAGGACCAGTGTGTTATTTTATCTTCAAAAATGAGCGAATTTTAAGAAAGAGATAGTGGTTGGTCACTAATTGAGATAAACCATCTAGAAGCGAATATAAATAAATATGAGCCTATTAAAGGCTCAAAATATATACCTTTACCACCAACAATTCAAAACAAATATTCATGTATAAATATTCAAAACACAGATGAATACTGTTTCAAATGGACAATTATATCAGCCCTATATCCTAGAAGCTGTCACACAAATAGATGTTCATAAAAAGAAGTTGATGATATAAAAGCAGATGTGGTAGAACTGCGAAACAATATTACAATCAATTTCCATAATCTAAATTTTCCACTTGTGGTTAAACAAATCAAGATATTTGAAGAAAACAATCCTGGCATTAGTGTCAACGTTTTCGGCCTGGATAATACCACTATAGTGGGCCCATATTATTTTACAAAAGAGGAACGAGAACATCATATAAATTTATTGTTGTTAGAGGACATTAACAACTTCCATTAGGTTTGGATAAAGAACATTTCGGGGTAAGACACTAAGAAAAACTCTTAAATTAAACAAAGTTCGCTAAAACAACTTTTATTTTTATATATTTTCAGATTTCAGTCAATTAACAAAATTTACAAAGAAAGTGTTCGCATGCAACACATGTTTAATCCACTTACATACAAACGAAGCTTTAGCACACCACAAGGATCATTGCAATAAAATAGTAACAGAGATGCCTTCCGAAAATGATAAAGTAATTTTAAAAAACAATTGCATGTGCCCTTTGTTATTTATGCAGACTTTGAGTTTATTCTAGAACCAATAGATATTAAAAATTCTAGCAAAGTTAAATCAGTTCAAAAACATATTCCTTACGCTTATAGTTACTATATCAAATGTTCTTATGACAATAGTTTAGATAGTTTTAGAATATATAGTGGTGAGGATTGCACAAACCATTTTTTAAAAATTTAATTGGAGATGTTTTGAAAATCTATGGTATTATAGGTAAAATAATACCGATGATCCCTTTAACTACCTCTCAAAAATAATTTCATAAAGAATATTCAAAATGTCATATTTGCAATGAAAATTTTAATGAAGATGGCAGAGTTGCAGATCATTGTCATTTAACTGGTGAATATAGAGGTCCTGCTCATAATAAATGCAATTTAGAATATCAAATTTCGCGCTTCGTGCCAATATTAACAATCTTTCGTCCTACGACTGTCATTTGTTTGTTAGAGAACTTTCGGCAACACAAGGCGATATTAAAGTTATTCCCTTAAATAAAGTGTTATATATATCCATATCTAAGAGAATATATATAACTGAAAAAGATTCTATAGAACTTCGTTTTTTGGGTTCATACAGATTTATGTCATCTAGCTTACAAAGTTTAGCAAGTTACTTAACCGATGAAGATTTACATATTGTAAAATCAGTTTATAAAAATAATGATGAATTTACATTAATGAAACGTAAAGGTGTATTTCCTTATGATTACCTAAACTCGATAGACCGTTTAAAAGAAACAGAACTACCTGCTCGTTCATTTTTCTTTAACAAATTAAATAATGAATCGTGTCATCATCATCATCATCATCATCATCCTCCTCAACTCCTATTGGAGCATAGGGCCTCGACCACCGACTTAAATCTTATTCTGTTAGGTGCAGTTCTTGTGATGTCATTCCACGTATATCCTGCGTCTTCGAGTTCTTTATCCACAGTTCTGCGCCAAGTTTTCGCAGGTGCACCAGGTCGTCGGCTTCCTTGTGGATTCCATCGCAATGCTTGTCTGGCTATATTTACTGGAGGTCTTCTGAGAGTGTGACCAATCCACGACCATTTACGCTTGGTTTTTTCTGTGGTAGCCTTAGGTTGATTTGTTCTAGACCATAAGTCGTCATTTGAAATTCTTTCCGGCCATCGAATTTTCAGGATTCGGCGCAGACATTTATTAATAAAAACTTGTAGACGTTTCTGAATTGAAGTTGAGCTTTTCCACGTCTCGCAAGCATAAAACAGTACTGATTTAACATTCGAATTAAACAGTCGAAGCTTCGTTTTTAAAGATATTTGGCTGGACCTCCACACGTTTGCCAGTTGCCCAAAAACCATTCTTGCTTTGTTTATGCGAGACTGAACGTCCTCATCTGCACCGCTCTTATTTGAGACAATACTACCAAGATAAACAACGGACTCTACACCTTCGATTTCATTTTCGTCAACCGTAAGCGTCAATGGCCTTGATGAAATACTATAGCCGCATCTTATGACTTTGGTTTTCGCTGTATTGATGCTTAGTCCGGCCTCCTTTGCATGTGTGTTGACAGCTTCTAAATTGTGTTGAAGGTCAGTACTTCTGTGGCTTAGCAGACAGACATCGTCTGCATATTCTAAATCCCCTAGCTGAGTGAAAGGCGTCCACTGTACACCGTGTCCACCATTTTCTGCGTTCCTCATAATCTCGTCTAATGCCAAGATAAACAAGAGCGGGGAGAGTATGCATCCCTGTCGCACCCCGCTTTTAATTTCGAAGGGTTCTGAGAGGCGCCCATCGTGACTGACCCGGCACTTAAATTCGGCATACATTGCCTTTATAATGTTGATTATTTTATTGGGCATCCCTCGTTTTCGTAGTATTTCCCAAATATATTTCCTGTCGAGACTATCAAAAGCCTTTTTAAAGTCGATAAAAAGTAAATAAGCTGATGTTCTGTATTCACAGCATTGTTCAACAATGATTCGGACGGTATTTATTAGATCAACACAGGATCGGTTTTGTCTAAAGCCAAACTGATTTTCTCTTAGAGTTCGATACACCGCCTCTTCAATTCGGGACAGTAAGATCGTGGAGAACACTTTGCTAGGAATCGAGAGTAAGGTGATACCTCTGTAGTTGTTACAATCAGAGGTATCTCCCTTTTTTGCGACTTTTACAAGTATGCCTTCATTCCACTGACGAGGGTAGGATTCTTCTTCCCATACCTGACGGAAGATTGGAAGTAAGGTTTCAGCTGCGGTATCTGGATCTGCTATGAGGTATTCAGCATATATGTCATCAGTTCCTGGGGCCTTGCCCTTTTTTAAGGACTTGATTGCTGAAATTATTTCATTTTTCGTAGGGGGCGCGCTGTTTACCCCATTGAAGTGGGGTTGGCTGTTGTAGTTTGCAGCAATAGTGTTGGAATTTAAGGTCGCTTCACCTACAGGATTATTTAATACTTTCTTGAAGTGTTCCACCCATACACTCATTTGTTGTTCGCTTTCAGTAATAAGATTTCCGTTTAAGTCTTTTACTGGTTTTTGACCACTCCTGTATTTTCCGGTGAGTTCCCTACTAATCTCATAGAGTTCCCTCATATTATTTAATCTGGCTGCCGTTTCAGCTCGACTTGCTAATGTGTCAGCCCATTCCCTCTTGTCTTTTCTAGCAGACTTCTTAATTTGCTTGCATTTTTCTTTATACCTTGCGGCTAACTGCCTTGCTTCCTCCGTGTCATTGTTGTTCGTCCGTCTGAGAAGCGATTCTTTAATTTTCCGCCGCTGTTCAATAAGTGTCCACGTATTATTTGTTAGCCATACTTTCTTTGCTTTGTTTTTGTGTCCAAGGATACTGCTACCAAGTTCTTGGTAGATATTATTAACGGAGTCTAGCCTGTCACCTGTACTACCACTCATGTTTACCTGTTCAACACGTTCGCGTACTGCGGCATTAAAGGCATTTTGATATTCTTCATGC
This sequence comes from Eurosta solidaginis, assembly GCF_040869045.1. Taxonomy (NCBI): domain Eukaryota; kingdom Metazoa; phylum Arthropoda; class Insecta; order Diptera; family Tephritidae; genus Eurosta; species Eurosta solidaginis. The sequence goes on from NC_090324.1 coordinate 20,604,714, forward strand.
TTTAGTTTCTCAATATCAATTTTCTTGCTAAATGAATGAAATGAATCGTGTAGTGCAGCTGAATACGAACATGCTCAAAAAGTGTGGAATATATTCAAATGCAAAAACTTAATGGATTATTTATTGTTATATTGAAAGTAGATGTCTTACTATTATGTGACATATTCGAAAATTTTAGAGAAATGTACAAAGTTATCTAAAACTTAGATCCATGTCAATATTATACCACCCCAGGGTTATCTTGGGACAGCAAAAACAAGTAAGGACGAAGAACGAAGACTTCATACCTTTCATGAATGAAGCTGAAAATAATCTTATCCTGTCGTAATCTCCGAATAATTGGATGTATATGATAAGAAATATATAGTGAACAGATCTACATACTAAAGGTTTACGCCGATCACTTAATCGGCGGCGGCGGCGCAGGCTCTATTATATACCGGAGGCGGCGGCGTATGCGGCGCGCCGGCTTACGCCGGTGTTCTTACTTTAAAAAGCTTGATTTTTCGATTTAAAAAAATAGTATTTATGAAAGGGTTTGCTTGTATGTATTTAAGGAAATCAACGGGTTGGCCATTTCAGAAAGATCCGAGGTTTTTGCCTCAAGATCTCGCAGTTTGTTCAAGTATTTTCAGGAGTAGGTCCTTGCGGAGGGATTGTCCCTCGTTCACTTGCTCCAGAGAGGCTACGAACCTAGCCCCGGTTGTTGTTGTTGTAGCAATGCTCGCCCCACCTAATAGCCGCGACTGATCACAAATTGTCATCAATATCCTCTAACGGGAGTCCAAGGAAACTTGCCGTTTCAACAGGGGTGGACCATAAGGAAAGGGGTGTTAGAGGCGTTGGTTCCACATTACAATTAATGAGATGGTTGGTGTCATGTGGGGACACGTTGCAAGCGGGGCATACATTTTGTATGTCGGGGTTGATTCTGGATAGGTAAGAGTTTAACCTGTAACAGTATCCAGAACGAAGTTGAGCAAGAGTGACACGCGTTTCCCTGGGGAGTATGCGTTCCTCTTCCGCAAGTTTTGGATAATTTTCGTTAAGCACTGGATTCACCGGACAATTCCCGGCATAAAGGTCCGACGCCTGTTTATGGAGTTCACCAAGGACCTGCTTGTGTTTTTTCGCTTCATACGGCTGTGTTCTCAGGTGCCGTATTTCCTCAAAATGCTTACGGAGATGACTCCTTAAGCCCCTAGGCGGTGTTGGCTCATCAATCAGATGTCTGTCACCCAGGTTTCTGGGTATTCAAGTTTCTGGGTATTCAACAGGAACTGTTTGGTCAGCATCTCCTTTCTCTCCCTGATGGGGAGTATTCTCGCCTCATTATGCAGATGGTGTTCTGGGGACATAAGACAGCCCGTGGCAATTCTGAGAGCAGTATTTTGGCAGGCCTGCAACTTCTTCCAGTGGGTAATTTTTAGGCTTGGCGACCATATGGGTGACGCGTAGCACGTAATCGGCTGGCTAATTGCTTTGTATTTAGTCATAAGCGTTTCTTTATCTTTTCCCCAGGTACTGTCAGCGAGGGATTTGAGGATTTTGTTACGGCTCTGAATTCTCGGAACAATTGCGGCTGCGTGCTCACCAAAATGTAGATCCTGATCAAACGTCACACCCAAGATTTTGGGGTGTAGGACAGTCGGTAGCGTAGTGCCATCGACGTGGATGTTCAAAATGGTCGACATTTGGGATGTCCATGTTGTAAATAAGGTCGCGGAAGATTTAGTCGGTGATAATGCCAGGTTGCGCGAGGCGAAAAAACTATAGAGATCAGGGAGGTAGCCGTTTATTTTATTGCATAGCTCATAGATTTTTGGGCCTGGGCCTGTGGCCATTATTGTGCCGTCATCGGCGTAGGAAACGATTGTGACTCCTTCCGGTGGTGAAGGTAGCATAGATATGTAGAAATTAAACAAAAGTGGAGGTGCCAATGGCACTTAGCGCGGTGGTAGTGCTATGGAGTTTTCTGAAGCCATGCTGATGAGAGGCTAGCTTCAAATTTGCTTGGAAATAAGGGAGCAAAATGGCTTCAAGCGTCTTTGCTACTGGCGATAGGAGAGATATCGGACGATACGACTCTCCTATGTTAGCTGGTTTCCTGCGGGGGTTTAGTAGCGGGACCACCTTGGCCATTTTCCATTTCTCGGGTATGACAAAGGTGGAAAGAGGTTGAAGACATGCGCTAAATATTTGAAACCCTCTTTCGCTAGGCTTTTAAGCATCGGTATGGCTATGCTGTCTGGGCCCACTGCTTTGGATGGTTTAGCGCGACCAATGGCGTCCTCAACCTCTTTAGCGTTGATGGTGATTGGTAATGCGCTGAATTTGTGTTTATGTGCGTGTCTATTGGGCTCTCCGTCTATCTTTGTCGACCGGTAGGATGCATTATATATTGTCGACTGAAAAGCGCGCGCGCAAGTTTTCGCATCCGACAGCACTTTGTCGCCAAAGCGATGGAAACTTTGTCTTTGTGCTTATTTGGATTCTATAGGGACTTTACGGTGGACAAAAGTTTACGCACAGCGGTAGAGAGGTTACAACCTCTTAAGTGCTCCTCCAATTTCACCCAATGTTACCATCGGCTGCCCGTTGACGCAGTTTACGAGTTCTGCGCTCACGATTGAGATATCTGGCGAGCTGTGACAGCTTCCTACCATACGTGTGTAGGCGTTTCCGTTTATCGTGCAGAACGTCGTTTCTTCTATTTGAATCCGCCAACATCTCACCCCTACTATCCGCCCGCAAGTTTGAATGCCATAGATCATGATGGGCATTGAAATCGCCTAAGATAATGCGATTGTTGCCAGTGAGTAAGACCCTGATATTAGGGCGGTATCCACTGGGGGCAACAGGTGGCAGGAGGGATGTAGATGTTGATGATTTCTAGGTTTGCATCGCCTGACCGGACAGATAGGCCTTGACGTTGTCCCTGCGGTTGTTGTTGTTGTTGTTGTAGCGATTAGGTTACTCCCCGAAGGCCCCGGGGAGTGTTATCGATGTGATGGTCCTTTGTCGGACAAGATCCGATACGCTCCGGTAACACAGCACCATTAAGGTGCTGGCCCGACCATCTCGGGAACGATTTATATGGCCACATTAAACCTTCAGGCCATCCCTCCCTCCCCACCCCCAAGTTCCATGAGGAGCTTGGGGCCGCCAGAGCCTCGTCTGTTAGTGAAACGGGATTCGCCGCTCGAAGGTGAGGTTGACAATTGGGTTGGAGAAGCTATATATTGCGCTACACAACTCCTTGGATCCCTTGTCCCTGCGGTCGATGCCAGGATCAAATATATAATATTGCACAGAGTGGTGTATGATAAACGCGGGCCGCCTCCATTTCCGCTCTCGCGGTCTTTGCCTGTGGACATTATACTCAGAGCAGGTCTGCAATGCAGATCTTGCTGTGAGTTTAGTCTCTTGAATCGCAGCAATGCGTATGTTGTGCCGCTTCATGAAATAGACTATCTCCGTAATCTTCCCAGTTAGTCCATTACAGTTTAACTGCAGAATTCTGAAGCGCATAAGGGGAGACGCCGCCACTCTGGGGGTAAGTGACGGGTGACTACGCCTGGGTTGTGGAAGGCCAGGACGCAATTGCTGTTGTGGCCCTGGGACTGGGCGTCCTTGGGCAAGCATTGGGGTACTCGGGTGATTTGGTTTTGCGACCTGGCAACATGGCGCCGTCGGGGGGTTGCCGTCTCAGAGACCAGAACATCTAGGAAAGTGGCACCACCCAAGGCAGGAGCTGCATTGGGCGGATGTCGCAAACCTATATATTCTTTGCTGGCAGACGGTGCAAACGGAGGTAAGGGACTAAGAGTCTGTTTCCCTGACCTGCACGATTGCTGCCGGAAAAGAGGGGGGGGGGGAGGCGGGGACAGGGGCTTATGCTCAGCATTGCTACCAGCTCTACTACGAAGGTAGTAGGTATGAGTGGTATTAGCTGTTTGAGTTGTTGGCGCCGTGGGGCGCGAGCAGCAGCGGGTACTTGTTGTGGCTTGCTGAGCAGCGGGGCTGCTGGAAGGTAGTGGGGCGCTTAGGCGTAGACTACGGGACGCCCTTGGGCGTGAACAGCAAGGAGCCACAAAAGATTTATAAAAGTTACGCGGACGTCGGGTTTTGGGATCAAGCCCAGAACAACCTGTCCGATGCAACCATCCCTTGCACGAGACACACTGAACAGAGTATGACCGTCCTAAAAAGATTCTTTTCCGGCAGATGCAGCAAAACCATTTCTCAGGCCCGGGGTCAGGAGACGGGCCCGGATTGGATTCGATGCCTTCCCGGAGTAAGAGAGTATGGAGCAGTCCTGCTGCAAGGAGCTGCTGGGAGGATGACAATTTGTGGGAGGGACGAAACAAATTAAATGGGGTCACACTGAAATGACAGTCCTTGGTCGGGAAAAATCTCGAGTCGCTCCGGTACATAGAACCGACTGCCTTGGGAAGCGAACCTAGCCCCGGTCTTTGGAATTGGTACTGCTGCGTCTGCTGAAAAGAAATAGAGATAGAGATACATAAAATAGCCACACTTTTGTCTGCATATCCCGTGCAAAGCGTAGTTTCACCTAGGATTAACTCCTAACAATCGTCGCGAACACAAATTCTTTAAATCATTTGTGTCTCCTTGGCGGCCACGCAAAAAGTTGACTTACGGTTGCTATTAATGGTCTATTAATACTCATGAAACTCGTGGCACAGGGCGCCTCCAGTTTTTTCGGCTGTTTTTAAGAGCTACATTTCCCGATATGCGAACAGTAGCAATCCCGACCACCAGTCGCTACCAGGCCTTCTAACCCTCACACCATATGCCAGCAGAGAAGCTATAGGACTGCGACTTCGAACTCATATCTTCGTCGACGTCATTTTCCTAGAAGCTCTCGGTGTAGCTGCGAAGGACTTTCCAACGGATGCTTTTGCCGAGCTACAGCAGAGGAACATATGAAATGTTAGGGAGTTCGGCCAAGGATGCCGTCATTGCGTAATGGGTGAAAATCGTATAATCCTCGGCGCATCTATATATTTAAAATTTTACAAGGACCCTGGATAAAATTTTTAAATATAGACCAGAGTTTGTAGACGTTTGTGTTCACATCATTGATTTCAATAGTCTTCGTTAAGTCAAAGCGATACTTTAGATGAAAGTCGACCGATTTTAAGTTGAATGATGTTTACTGCTGTTTTCCGGCTTAATGATATAAGACCTCATTATGGATGACCGCGTAGCTTCAGTTTTCAGACTAGTTCGTCTGCCCACTTCGTTAGGGTAGTAGCACACATGGTCATTTTTTCCACTGTCTTGGGAAAGCTTTTGCTTCACCACTTTAAGTGTTCTTGCGAAGGACAAAGCCTCACCTGCTAAATACATATATGTGCCTACGTATTCACATTTGTAAAAGGAGCCGTAACGTGTAGGTGATATTTAAACTTGGTTGATAGGCTATAATCAATGCAATTAACTCCAAGGGAGTAGTTTTGAATAGGGCCGCCAACTTTATGTCAAACCGGGAGACTTGGGTGTTGAAGGATGAAGCGCTAAAATTAAAATTAACATTTCAGACGCTATTGTATAGTTTCGCAAATAAACAACAGATGTTTGAATGTAAGCCCCCCTCACTAGGGTAGGCACCTTGTCGTTGGTGTGAGGGCTTATCCGAACTGCATAGCGCCCGACTATGAGGCGGAGCTGTTTAGGACTGGCATCTACGCTGTTTCGCCTCATACGAGGGCGGCGGGATGTCGGTGACCAAGAACTGCAAACCCCCTAATCCAGGGTGTTATGCGGACCGTGCCTACTGGACGATTTGCAGCCAGGGGATAAATTCGACTGTATTCGAACGGAGCCTTCCCGATACGGGCCACCTCGGGAAGTATTAATGGCCTTACCACAGTAGGGGGCGCTGCTGTGGCGGACGGTTCTTTCCCCGTATATAATACTGGACCGCTGAGCACGCCTTGTCGGGCAGGTGGTCGTACGACCAAGATGAACGACTCATTACCTGAATGTAATAAGACGATGTAAAGAGGAGGACTGAGTCGCAATCCAAGGACGACAAATACGAATTAAGCGTTGCGTCGGACTCGGGGAGCGAGAGTAGTGCTGATTCAATGAACTCCGTGTTACGGTACGGAGCAGAGGAAGTAAAAGAGCTCTCTCGCAGTACCGTGCAGCACTAAGAGTTGTACAACGCTTGGGAGCAGTGGTCGACCCAACAGAAGTGGAGATCGAGCGCTTGGAATGGTCCCATGAAGCGGTAAAAGTAGGTCGAAGGCATTTCAAAAGGTTTGCTGCGAGAAACCCTCGGTTCTGTAACCGGTACGAGGAGGAAGAAGCGTCGAATGGCAGAATGAAGAGGCAACGTTCGGCGGAAGGCGACAAGCATGCTTTCAAGAGGCAGAAAGGACCCAGTCCTAAAGCCGCGAAGCAGGGCAGTCGCATAGACAAGACAAGTAGCTTTAAGACAGATGGGATACAATAGCGAGGTAGCAACTCCTTCGAAAGCTGCGAGTCAGTTAAGAAAGTAGGAGATAAGCCAAAGGGAGATAACGCTAAGACTCTGGCTTTCTTGGAGGCGCTAAAGGGAGTTAACGCTAAGAATCCGGCTTTCTCGGAGGTGCCAAAGGGAGATAACACTAAGACTCATGCTTTTCCCGAGAAGATGAATGATGTGGCAAAGCAGTCACTGACTGTGGCGCTGGTTGATCGTAGCAGCCCTTTCGGACAAATTACTACAGAAAGGTGGAGATCTGTGGAAAGGGAGCTGATTAGCTTAATGCTTAAGATGATGCGGGAACAACCAAGTAAGCCCCTTCCAACCTTTGATTCGGGGGGATGGTATAATGGTGTGAAGATTATAGCGTGCGACAATATTGCGAGCTTGTGGTGGCTGGAGGAAGTGGTTCCAAACCTCCAAAGGCAAGGCACGAACGCGAGGTTTGAGGTGGTGGATAAAGCGTAAATCCCCACGGTACCAAAAGTTAAGGTATGGATACCATGCGTGATGAAGTCGGAGGATACACAGCGACTTCTGCAGAATCAAAATCCGAACATACCGACACAGGATTGGAAGGTACTTATTGTATCTCGGCCTACTGAGGATGGTCAGTTCTACATCTTCCAAATAAACAAGCAGGCGGAGGATATTTTGTACACGCAGGTAATATATCCTTTGGCACTGGCAAAATTTACATGCGACTCAGGAAAAGAAGTCCCGAGGATAAAAACCCTAACACGCTAGAGGTGGACGAAGTCGAAAAGGACCTCAAAAGCCTCAAAAGGAAAAAAGACAGGTGGAGGTCCCCGACGTCACCACGACCGTGCTAGAAGAGGACCAACCGCTAAATGGTGCTGTGACTCGCACAGAGGAACACCCTGCACAACAGTCACGAGAGGCTGAAGGGGGCCTCGAATACTCTAAACCAAAAGGGCAAGGGAGGACGACGACGTCAAAACTAAGGTGCTGGACGGGGACAAACAGCCCAATGGTGCTGCGAGTCCTACAGATAAACCTCCAACCCAGTAAAGTGGCGTCGAGCGAACTCCTCCTAACCCTTGAGGAGGGTTCGTTTGACGTGGCGCTAATCCAGGAGCCGTGGCTCTCATCGGGAGGAAAGGTTTCTGGACTTAGCGCGCGCGGGTTTGGCGTTTACTACGCGCAAACGGAATGACTGGTGCGAGCTGTAGTAATGTTAAGGAAATAGCTGTATTCATATATGCTGCCTAATTACACCACTGAGGATCTCGTAGCGGTGTCCGTTGAGCAAAAGAATAAGCAGGCATTTATCCTGGCGTCCTGCTACATGGCCCATGCTGCGGAGGTCCCACCGATGGAGTGCAAAAGGCTAGTACATGAGAAAGGGCGCAAAGGGCGGTTGGTCATAGGCGCAGATGCAAATGCGCACCACAATGCGTGGGGAAGAGCAGATACGAAAGAGAGAGGCGGATCTCTGTTTTTTTACATCCTGCAAACCAATTTGCAGAGTGCCAACAGGGGAAATGTCCCTACATACATTGGTCCAACTTCCAGCAATGTTCTGGATATTATATTGAACTCCGAGCGTGATATATCAAGGTATGATTGGATGGTTCTTGATAGACCATCCTTCTCCGACCATGCGTATATGAGCTTCAACATCCCCCTAAAGAGGCTAGAGAAGGGAGGAACCTTTAGAAACCCTAGGTCAACGAACTGGACTAAATTCCAGAAACATGTAGAAACAAAACTGGGACAACCCAAAGAATTTGCTAATGTAGAGGAACTGGAGGAGTCGAATGAATTCCTAACAAGACGATTATGACTGCGTATAACAAAGCTTGCCCTCTAAGAAGATTCAGAGGAAAGGCAAAGCCGCCATGGTGGAGCAATGAGTGGGTGGTAATATGCATAGAGAAATTCCTGGAATATAAGGAATATGCTCTAGGTGTCTTCTTGGACATTGCCGGGGCTTTCAATAATGTTGCAAAATGGGCGATTATGGATGGTCTTAATTACATTAAAGTACATCCTGCCTTAATCAGATGGATCGGTTACATGTTAAATTGCAGAAATATTACATCACAATGGGGATTGTACGAGGCCACGAAATCAGTGGACAGGGGCACGCCGCAGGGGGGGGGGGGGGGTGCTATCACCTCTGCTGTGGACGCTAGTCAGCAACCAACTGCTCAGGCAATTCGATGAGGAACCCGTAAAACTTACGGCTTACGGAGATGACGTTGCAATTGTCATAAGTGGAAAGTGCCTTCCAACGATTAGTTCTTTGATGGATCGGGCGCTTCGCGATATTCATACCTGGGCATCTAACGTCGGATTGAAAGTCAATGCGGAGAAGACGGATATGGTTTTATTTACAAAGAGGTACAAGGTCCCAAATTGGACCAGGCTTAAGATAGGAGGGGTGACCTTACAGGAGAAACCTTGCACAAAATATTTAGGAATCATCCTAGATAGTAAGCTGTCATGGAAGCTCAACGTGGAGGAGAGGGTCAAGAAGGCCTCAACGGCACTCTATGCATGTAAAAGTATGCTGGGGTGTACGTGGGGCCTATCGCCCTCTCTTTCTCATTGGGTTTTTACAGCGATTGTAAATCCTATTCTATACTATGGAGTTCTTGTTTGGTGGAAAGCCACACAAAAAACAACATACCTCAAAAAATTAGAGGGGGTATGCATACTATCGATGCTTAGCATTACGGGAGCCCTGAAAACAACCCCGATGGCTGCACTGTAAGCCATTTTGCGCATCCCACCTGTAGACGTGGTAGCAAAGAACAAAGCGTTAACGACCACAACCAGGCTCGGTGCTTCGGGGCAGCTTGAGCGCCGACCATATGGCCACAGTAGTATAGCGTCATCAATCACAAGACGAACAGACTACATGATTCCCTGTCTGCGCTTCGAGAGAGATCTTAAGGCCACAATAGAGGTGGACCGTTGGCGCAAGTGTGCGCAAATGGCGGACGAGGCGATACATGTGTACACCGATGGTTCCAAAGTAGTGGAAGAGTAGGGTCTGAATTACTGTAGCGTTTTCCAAGCGGAAATATTAGCCGTAACCAAAGCAGTAGAAACCCTGGAAGAGAAAAACTTAAGCTGAAACCGTGTTAACTTTTATATTGACAGCCAAGCAGCAATTAAGGCAATAATCTCGCATAGCACAGCATCTAAATGCGTGTTAGAGTGTAAGCAGTCTCTGGAGAGAATCGGGACAGGGAGAAGCATATATCTATATTGGGTCCCATGGCATATGGGAATAGATGGGAATAAATTGGGCGAGATTAAGCGAAGTCGAGAGGTGCACATGATCGACCAAGCGGGAAAGGCGTGGGTTCAAGCGCGGGGCTGTAAAGTGTCGAAGATTATGTGAAGGTCTTACAAACTTAGACTAACACAGTTGCTCCTATCATTAAAAAGAGAGGACTGTAGACTCATGACGGGTATTCTGACTGGACACTGCCTGCTGGCGTCACATGCCTTTAAACTAGGCTTGGTCAGTGATAGCAGATGTAGGAAGTGCGGGTTGGAGGAGGAAACGATCGAGCACGTTCTGTGCTCGTGCCCTGCACTTGCCAGGCTAAGACTCCAGCTATTAGGAGTGATACAGCTGTCAGATCTAGAAGTAGCAAGTGGCTTAAGTCCTAGGAAGCTTCTAGTATTTGCCAAGAGGACGGAGTTATTTTATAACATAAGTCCTGGTTTTTGATAGGGTTTTTCAGTTTTGTCGTTAAAACAAACTTCTGGTAACACTACGGACTCAATCAGTCTATGTGAGCCAGTTCAAGCTACCTACCTTGAATGTAAGCCCAAGTGATTTTTGAAACCCTTCTCATACGTACATATATTCTCATCTTAAGTATGAGGTAAAAATCATTTCAAAGGATTTATGCCTCTAGAACCTACTAAAGGATGTTGCATCACTGATTTCGCTTATTTTTTCAGCCAATCGCAATATAAAATAAAAAAAAAATCGGCACTTTTTTTGCTTTTTTTAACAACTTGAAAACAATTTGAAAAGCTTTGGGTAATTTTTTTTTTTTTTTGGAAAAAATATGCAAAGTGATTATATAAATTTATTATATAACGTTTTAATAACTTGATGAATTGGGTGATGCAAAGTCCGTGTTATGCTGACTTCGAAAACACCTGTTTTTTTAAATAACTTTTGAACAGTTAGAAAGGGTTACATTTCGCAATTAGTTTCTTATAACTGGCAGTGATGGGTATCCGTTGATATCACTTTCGACCATATCCACCAATTTTCGACTTGAACAATAAATGGCCTAAACAGTCTTAAACGAGTAGAAAATATAGTACCGCGCCGGACGCCGCCGCCGCCGCCACCGCGCCGATATTTTTGACATTCGGCGGCGGCGTGCGAAAAACGACCCTAATCGGCGGTGCATATCTCTACTACATACCTAAACGATTTTTAAGATAAATATAAAATAAACAAGTAAGGAAGGTTAAGTTCGGGTGTAACCGAACATTACATACTCAGTTGATAGCTATGGTGACAACATAAGGGAAAATAACCATGTAGGAAAATGAACCGAGGGAAACCCTGGAATGTGTATCAAATGAAAGGCATTAAAGAGTATTTTATGAGGGAGTGGGCCATAGTTCTATAGGTGGACGCCGTTTAGGGATATAGCTATAAAGGTGGATCAGGGTTGACTCTAGAATGCGTTTGTACGATATGGGTATCAAATGAAAGGTGTTAATGAGTATTTTAAAAGGGAGTAATCCTTAGTTCCATAGGTGGACGCCATTTCGAGATATCGCCACAAAGGTGGACCAGGGGTAACCCTAGAATTTGTTTGTACAATATGGGCATCAAACGAATGGTGCTAATGAGTATTTTAAAAGGGAGTGGGCCTTAGTTCTATAGGTGGACGCCGTTTCGAAATATCGCCATAAAGGTGGACCAGGGGTGACTCTAGAATGTGTTTGTACGATATGAGTATCAAATTAAAGGTATTAATGAGGGTTTTAAAAGGGAGTGGTGGTTGTTGTATAGGTGGTCGCCTTTTCGAGATATCGCCATAAAGGTGGACCAGGGGTGACCCTAGAATTTGTTTGTACAATATGGGTATCAAAAAAAAGGTGTTAATGAGTATTTTAAAAGGGAGTAATCCTCAGTTCCATAGGTGGACGCCATTTCGAGATATCGCCACAAAGGTGGACCAGGGGTAACCCTAGAATTTGTTTGTACAATATGGGCATCAAACGAATGGTGCTAATGAGTATTTTAAAAGGGAGTGGGCCTTAGTTCTATAGGTGGACGCCGTTTCGAAATATCGCCATAAAGGTGGACCAGGGGTGACTCTAGAATGCGTTTGTACGATATGGGTATCAAATGAAAGGTGTTAATAAGTATTTTAAAAGGGAGTAATCCTTAGTTCCATAGGTGGACGCCGCTTCGAGATAGGGCCATAAAGGTGGACCAGGGGTGACCCTAGAATTTGTTTGTACAATATGGGTATCAAATGAAAGGTGTTAATAAGTATTTTAAAAAGGAGTAATCCTCAGTTCCATAGGTGGACGCCGTGTCCAGATATCGCCATAAAGGTGGATCAGGGTTGACTCTAGAATGCGTTTGTACGATATGGGTATCAAATGAAAGGTGTTAATGAGTATTTTAAAAGGGAGTAATCCTTAGTTCCATAGGTGGACGCCATTTCGAGATATCGCCACAAAGGTGGACCAGGGGTAACCCTAGAATTTGTTTGTACAATATGGGCATCAAACGAATGGTGCTAATGAGTGTTTTAAAAGGGAGTGGGCCTTAGTTCTATAGGTGGACGCCGTTTCGAAATATCGCCATAAAGGTGGACCAGGGGTGACTCTAGAATGCGTTTGTACGATATGGGTATCAAATGAAAGGTGTTAATAAGTATTTTAAAAGGGAGTAATCCTTAGTTCCATAGGTGGACGCCGCTTCGAGATAGGGCCATAAAGGTGGACCAGGGGTGACCCTAGAATTTGTTTGTACAATATGGGTATCAAAAGAAAGGTGTTAATGAGTATTTTAAAAGGAAGTGGGCCTTAGTTTTATAGGTGGACGCCGTTTCGAAATATCGCCATAAAGGTGGACCAGGGGTGACTCTAGAATATGTTTGGACGATATGGGTATCAAATTAAAGGTATTAATGAGGGTTTTAAAAGGGTGTGGTGGTTGTTGTATAGGTGGTCGCATTTTCGAGATATCGCCATAAAGGTGGACCAGGGGTGACCCTAGAATTTGTTTGTACAATATGGGTATCAAAAAAAAGGTGTTAATGAGTATTTTAAAAGGGAGTAATCCTCAGTTCCATAGGTGGACGCCGTTTCCAGATATCGCCATAAAGGTGGAGCAGGGGTGACCCTAGAATTTTTGTACAATATGGGTATCAAAAGAAAGGTGTTAATGAGTATTTTAGCAGGGAGTAATCCTTAGTTCCATAGGTGGACGCCCTTTCGAGATATCGCCATAAAGGTGGATCAGGGGTGACCCTAGAATTTGTTTGTACAATATGGGTATCAAAAGAAAGGTGTTAATGAGTATTTTAAAAGGGAGTAATCCTTAGTTCCATAGGTGGACGCCGTTTCGAGATATCGCCATAAAGGTGGAGCAGGGGTGACCCTAGAATTTGTTTGCACGATATGGGTATCAAATGAAAGGGGTTAATGAGCATTTTAAAAGGGAGTGGGGCTTAGTTCTATAGGTGGACTTTCGAGATATCGCCATAAAGGTGGACCAGGGGTGACTCGAGAATTTGTTTGTACAATATGGGTATCAAAAGAAAGGTGTTAATGAGTATTTTAAAAGGGAGTAATCCTTAGTTCCATAGGTGGACGCCGTTTCGAGATATCGCCATAAAGGTGGGTCAGGGGTGACTCTAGAATTCGTTTGTACGATATGGGTATCAAATTAAAGGTATTAATGAGAGTTTTAAAAGGGAGTGGTGGTAGTTGTATATGTGAAGGCGTTTTCCAGATATCGACAAAAATGTGGACCAGGGTGACCCAGAACATCATCTGTTGAATACCGCTAATTTATTTATATATGTAGTACCTGCCAAGATTTTAAGGGTTTTTTATTTCGCCCTGCAGAACTTTTTCATTTTCTTCTGCTTAATAGGGTAGGTGTCACAACCATTTTATAAAGTTTTTTATAAAGTTATATTTCGCGTCAATAAAACAATCCAATTACCTTACCATGTTTCATCCTTTTTTTCGTATTTGGTATAGAATTATGGCATTTTTTAATTTTTCGTAAATTTCGATATCGAAAAAGTGGGCGTGGTCATAGTCGGATTTCGTTCATTTTTCATACCAAGATAAAGTGAGTTCAAGTAAGCACGTGAACTAAGTTCATTAAAGATATGTCGATTTTTGCTCAAGTTATCGTGTTAACGGCCATGCGGAAGGACAGACGGAAGACTGTGTATAAAAACTGGGCGTGGCATAAACCGATTTCGCCCATTTTCACAGAAAACATTTAATGTCATAAAATCTATGCCCCTACCAAATTTAAAAAGGATTGGTTAATTTTTGTTCGACTTATGGCGTTAAAAGTATCCTAGACAAATTAAATGAAAAAGGGCGGAGCCACGCCCATTTTGAAATTTTCTTTTATTTTTGTATTTTGTTGCACCATATCATTGCTGGAGTTGAATGTTGACATAATTTACTTATATACTGTAAAGATATTAAATTTTTTGTTAAAATTTTACTTAAAAAAAAAATTTTTTTTAAAAGTGGGCGTGATCCTTCTCCGATTTTGTTTATTTTTATTAAGTGTACATATAGTAATAGGAGTAACGTTCCTGCCAAATTTCATCATAATATCTTCAACGACTGCCAAATTACAGCTTGCAAAAATTTTAAATTACCTTCTTTTAAAAGTGGGCGGTGCCACTCCTATTGTCCAAAATTTTACTAATTTTCTATTTCGTGTCATAAGTTCAACTCATCTACCAAGTTTCGTCGCTTTAGCTGTCTTTTGTAATGAATTATCGCACTTTTTCGGTTTTTCGAAATTTTCGATATCGAAAAAGTGGGCGTGGTTATAGTCCGATATCGTTCATTTTAAATAGCGATCTGAGATGAGTGCTCAGGAACCTACATATCAAATTTCATCAAGATACCTCAAAATTTACTAAAGTTATCGTGTTAACGGACGGACGGACGGACGGACGGACATAGCTCAATCAAATTTTTTTTCGATCCTGATTATTTTGATATATGGAAGTCTATATCTATCTCGATTCCTTTATATATGTACAACCAAACGTTATCCAATCAAACTTAATATACTCTGTGAGCTCTGCTCAACTGAGTATAAAAACAGGTAGGTACTTTGTGTGAGGATGCAAAGTTTCAGGTTTTTTGTGGTCTGCGTGTAAAAACTATGACTACGAATCACGTATTTCAACAATATATGACGTAAACGTAACTATTTGATGAAACTTGATAAATTTTGAAGCTTCTAGCCGTAAAAAAGATGCAAAAATGATAGTTTATATGGGGTATATAATATATATACCACCGATATCTACGATTTTTTCAGACAACAATATATGCTATATACGTAAGCAACTGGCGAAATGTCAACTTAAAGCTGTTAAAATGTGGCAGATATTGCCAAGTATCTTATCTGTACAATCGGTTGTATGAGATATATACTATATATACCACCGATCTCAATGATTTTTTCAGACAACAATATATGCTATACACGTAAGCATTTGGTGAAATTTGAACATATCTAAACGATTTTTAAGATAAATATAAAATAAACAAGTAAGAACGGGACTGTCTTCGGCTGTGCCGAAGACTTCATACCTTTCATGAATGGGGCTGAACAATAATCTTATCCCGTTCGTAATCTCCGAATAATCGGATGTATAAGATAAGAAATATATAGTGAACAGATCTACATACCTTAACGATTTTTAAGAAAAATATAAAATAAAAAACGGGTAGGTACTTTGTGTGAGGATGCAAAGTTTCAGGTTTTTTGTGGTCTGCGTGTAAAAACTATGACTACGAATCACGTATTTCAAAAATATATGACGAAAACGTAACTATTTGATGAAATTTGATGAATTTTGAAGATTCTAGCCGTAAAAAATGGATGAAAATGACAGTTTATATGAAGTATATAATATATATACGACCGATCTCTATGATTTTTTCAGACAACAATATATGCTATATACGTAAGCATTTTGTGAAATTTGAAGCTTCTAGCTGTTAAAATGGGGCCGAAATCGTAAAAAAAATATATATATACTATATATATATACTATATATACCATCATATATATATTATATATATCACCGATCTCTATGATTTTTTGACACAACAATACATACTATATACGTAAGCAAACGGTGAAATTTGAAGCTTATAACTGTTAAAATGGGGAAGAAATTGCGCAAAGTTTCTTATCTGAACAATCGGTTGCATGGGATATATATTATATATACCACCGGTATCTATGATTTTCTCAGACAACAATATATGCTATACACGTAAGCATTTGGTGAAATTTGAACATATCTAAACGATTTTTAAGATAAATATAAAATAAAAAATAGGTAGGTAATCTGTGTGAGGATGCAAAGCTTCACGTTTTTTGTGGTCTGCATGTAAAAACTATGGCTACGAATCACGTATTTCAAAAATATATGACGTAAACGTAATTATTTGATGAAATTTGATGAATCTTGAAGCTTCTAGCCGTAAAAAAGGGGTCAATATGACAGTTTATATGAAGTATATAATATATATACCACCGATCTCTATGATTTTTTCAGACAACAATATATGCTATATACGAAAGCATTTTGTGAAATTTGAAGCTTCTAACTGTTAAAACGGGGCAGAAATTGCGCAAAGTTTCTTATCTGAACAATCGGTTGTATGAGATATATACTATGTATATCACCGATCTCAATGATTTTTTCAGACATCAATATATGCTATACACGTAAGCAGTTGGTGAAATTTGAAGCTTCTAGCTGTTAAAATGGGGTAGAAATTGCGAAAAGTTTCTTATCTGAACAATCGGTTGTATGAGATATATACTATATATAGAACCGATCTCTATGATTTTTTCAGACAACAATATATGCTATACACGTAAGCAGTTGGTGAAATTTGAAGCTTCTAGCTGTTAAAATGGGGTAGAAATTGCGAAAAGTTTCTTATCTGAACAATCGGTTGTATGAGATATATACTATATATAGAACCGATCTCAATGATTTTTTCAGACATCAATATATGCTATACACGTAAGCAGTTGGTGAAATTTGAAGCTTCTAGCTGTTAAAATGGGGTAGAAATTGCGAAAAGTTTCTTATCTGAACAATCGGTTGTATGAGATATATACTATATATACCACCGGTATCTATGATTTTCTCAGACAACAATATATGCTATACACGTAAGCATTTGGTGAAATTTGAACATATCTAAACGATTTTTAAGATAAATATAAAATAAAAAACAGGTAGGTACTTTGTGTGAGGATGCAAAGTTTCAGGTTTTTTGTGGTCTGCGTGTAAAAACTATGACTACGAATCACGTATTTCAACAATATATGACGTAAACGTAACTATTTGATGAAACTTGATAAATTTTGAAGCTTCTAGCCGTAAAAAAGGGACAAAAATGATAGTTTATATGGGGTATATAATATATATACCACCGATATCTACGATTTTTTCAGGCAACAATATATGCTATATACGTAAGCAACTGGCGAAATGTCAACTTAAAGCTGTTAAAATGTGGCAGATATTGCCAAGTATCTTATCTGTACAATCGGTTGTATGAGATATATACTATATATACCACCGATCTCAATGATTTTTTCAGACAATAATATATGCTATACACGTAAGCATTTGGTGAAATTTGAAGCTTCTACCTGTTAAAATGGGGAAGAAATTGCGCAAAGTTTCTTATCTGAACAATCGGTTGTATGAGATATATACTATATATACCACCGGTCTCTATGATTTTTTCAGACAAAAATATATGCTATACACGTAAGCATTTGGTGAAATTTGAACATATCTAAACGATTTTTAAGATAAATATAAAATAAAAAATAGGTAGGTACTTTGTGTCAAGATGCAAAGCTTCACGTTTTTTGTGGTCTGCATGTAAAAACTATGACTACGAATCACGTATTTCAAAAATATATAACGTAAATGTAACTATTTGATGAAATTTGATGAATTTTGAAACTTCTAGCAGTAAAAAGGGGGTACAAATGACAGTTTATATGAGGTATATAATACATATATCACCGATCTCTATGATTTTTTCAGACAACAATATATGCTATATACGTAAGCATTTGGTGAAATTTTAAGCTTCTAGCTGTTAAAACGGGGCAGAAATTGCGCACAGTTTCTTATCTGAACAATCGATTGTATGAGATATATACTATGTATGCCACCGATCTCAATGATTTTTTCAGACATCAATATTTGCTATACAGGTAAGCATTTGGTGGAATTTGAGGCTTCTAGCTGTTAAAATGGGGCCGAAATCGCAAAAAATATGTATATATATACTATATATATATATTATATATACCAGGCATGCTTAACCAACGAAACGATATCATTTCGTTACGATAATCAACGTAACGTCAAATTAACGTTAACTATCGTAACGAAATGATATCGTTTCGTTGGTTAAGCATGCCTGGTATATATAATATATATATATAGTATATATATACATATTTTTTGCGATTTCGGCCCCATTTTAACAGCTAGAAGCCTCAAATTCCACCAAATGCTTACCTGTATAGCAACGAAACGATATCATTTCGTTACGATAGTTAACGTTAATTTGACGTTACGTTGATTATCGTAACGAAATGATATCGTTTCGTTGGTTAAGCATGCCTGATATATACCATCATATATCTATATATATAACAAGTAAGGAAGGCTAAGTTCGGGTGTAACCGAACATTACATATCAGTTGAGAGCTATGGAGACAAAATAAGGGAAAATCACCATGTAGGAAAATGAACCTAGGGTAACCCCGAAATGTCTTGTTTGTACGATATGGGTATCAAATGAAAGGTGTTAATGAATATTTTAAAAGGGCGTGGGCCTTAGTTCTATAGATGGACGCCTTTTCGAGATATCGCCATAAAGGTGGACCAGGGGTGACTCTAGAATTTATTTCTACGATATGGGTATCAAAAGAAAAGTGTTAATGAGTTTTTTAAAAGGGCGTTGGCCTCAGTTCTATAGGGGACGCCTTTTCGAGATATCTCCATAAAGGTGGACCAGGGGTGACTCTAGAATTTGTTTGTATGATATGGGTATCAAATGAAAGGTGTTAATGAGTATTTTAAAAGGGAGTGGGCCTTAGTTCTACAGGCGGACGGCTTTTCGAGATATCGCCATAAAGGTGGACCAGGGGTGACTCTAGAATTTGTTTGTACGATTTGGGCATCAAATGAAAGGTGTTAATGAGTATTTAAAAGGGAGTGGGCCTTAGTTCTATAGGTGGACGCCTTTTCGAGATATCGCCATAAAGGTGGACCAGGGTCACACTAGAATTTTTTTGTACGATATGGGTATCAAATCAAAGGAGTTAATGAGTATTTTAAAAGGGAGTGGGCCTTAGTTCTACAGGCGGACGGCTTTTCGAGATATCGCCATAAAGGTGGACCAGGGGTGACTCTAGAATTTGTATGTACGATTTGGGCATCAAATGAAAGGTGTTAATGAGTATTTAAAAGGGAGTGGGCCTTAGCTCTATAGGTGGACGCCTTTTCGGGATATCGTTATAAAGGTGGACCAGGGTTTACTCTAGAATGCGTTTACAATATGGGTGTCAAACGAAAGGTGTGATTGAGTGTTTTAAAAGGGAGTGGGCCATAGTTCTATGGGTGGACGCCTTTTCGAGATATTGCTATAAAGGTGGACCAGGGGTGACTCTAGAATTTGTTTGTACGATATGGGTATCAAATGAAAGGTGTTAATGAGTATTTTAAAAGGGAGTGGGCCTTAGTTCTATGGGTGGACGCCTTTTCGAGATATCGTCATAAAGGTGACCAGGGAGACTCTAGAATTTGTACGATATGGGTATCAAATGAAAGGCGTTAATGAGTATTTTAAAAGAGAGTGGGCCTTAGTTTTATAGGTGGACGCCTTTTCGAGATATCGCCATAAAGGTGGACCAGGGATGACTCTAGAATGCGTTTATACAATATGGGTATCAAACGAAAGATGTTAATGAGTATTTTAAAAGGGAGTGGGCCTTAGTTCTATGTGTGGACGCCTTTTCGAAACATCGATATAAAGGTGGACCAGGGATGAGTCTAGAATTTGTTTGTACGATATGGGTATCAAATGAAAGTTGTTAATGAGTAGTTTAAAAGGGAGTGGGCCTTAATTTTATAGGTAGACGCCTTTTCGAGATATCGCCATAAAGGTGGACCAGGGATGACTCTACAATGCGTTTATACAATATGGGTATCAAACGAAAGGTGTTAATGACTATTTTAAAAGGGAGTGGGCCTTAGTTCTATGGGTGGACGGCTTTTCGAAATATCGATATAAGGGTGGACCAGGGGTGACTCTAGAATTTGTTTGTACGTGGGTATCAAATGAAAGGTGTTAAAGAGTATTTTAAAAGGGAGTGGGCCTTAGCTCTTTAGGTGGACGCCTTTTCGGGATATCGTTATAAAGGTGGACCAGGGGTGACTCTAGAATGCGTTTACAATATGGGTGTTAAACGAAAGGTGTTAATGAGTGTTTTAAAAGGGAGTGGGCCTTAGTTCTATGGGTGGACGCCTTTTCGAGATATTGCTATAAAGGTGGACCAGGGGTGACTCTAGAATTTGTTTGTACGATATGGGTATCAAATGAAAGGTGTTAATGAGTATTTTAAAAGGAGTGGGCCTTATTTCTATGGGTGGACGCCTTTTCGAGATATCGCCATAAAGGTGGACCAGGGGTGACTCTAGAATTTGTTTGTACGATATGGGTATCAAATGAAAGGTGTTAATGAGTATTTTAAAAGGTAGTGTGCCTTAGTTTTATAGGTGGACGCCTTTTCGAGATATCGCCATAAAAGTGGACCAGGGATGACTCTAGAATGCGTTTATACAATATGGGTATCAAACGAAAGGTGTTAATGAGCATTTTAAAAGGAAGTGGGCCTTAGTTCTATGGGTGGAAATATCGATATAAGGGTGGACCAGGGGTGACTCTACAATTTGTTTGTACGATATGGGTATCAAATGAAAGCGGTTAATGAGTATTTTAAAAGGGAGTGGGCCTTAGTTCTATAGGTGGACGCCTTTTCGAGATATCGCCATAAAGGTGGATCAGGGGTGACTCTATAATGTGTTTGTATAATATGGGTGTCCAATTAAAGGTATTAATAAGAATTTTAAAAGGGAGTTGTGGTAGTTGTACATGTGAAGGCGTTTCCGAGATTTCGACCAAAATGTGGACCAGGGTGACCCAGAACATCATCTGTCGGGTACCACTAATTTATTTATATATGTAATACCACAAACAGTATTCCTGCCATGATTCCAAGGGCTTTCGATTTCGCCCTGCAGAACTTTTTCATTTTTTTCTACTTAATATGATAGTGTCACACCCATTTTACACAGTTTTTTTCTAAAGCTATATTTTGCGTCAATAAACCAATGCAATTACCATGTTTCATCCCTTTTTTCATATTTGGTATGGAATTATGGCATTTTTTTCATTTTTCGTAATTTTCGAAATCGAAAAAGTGGGCGTGGGCATAGTCGGATTTCTACCATTTTTTATACCAATACAAAGTGTGTTCAGATAATTATGTGAACTGAGTTTAGTAAAGATATATCGATTTTTGCTCAAGTTTTCGTGTTAACGGCCGAGCGGAAGGACAGACGATTTACTGTGTATAAAAACTGGGCGTGGCTTCAACCGATTTCGCCCTTTTTCACAGAAAACAGTTATCGTCCTAGAATCTAAGCGCCTACCAAATTTCACAAGGATTGGTAAATATTTGTTCGACTTATGACATTAAATGTATCCTAGACATATCAAATGAAAAAGGGCGGAGCCACGCCCATTTTGAACTTTTCTTTTGCTTTTGTATTTTGTTGCACCATATCATTACTGGAGTTGAATGTTGACATAATTTACTTATATACTGTAAAGATATTAAATTTTTTGTAAAAATTTCACTTTAAAAATTTTTTTTGTTTTTAAGTGGGCGTGGTCGTTCGTCGATTTTGCAAATTTTTATTAAGCATACATACAGTAATACAAGTAACGTTTCTACCAAATTTCATCATGATATCTTCAACGACTGCCAAATTACAGCTTGCAAAACTTCTAAATTACCTTCTTTTAAAAGTGGGCGGCGCCACGCCCATTGTCCAAAATTTTACTCATTTTATATTCTGCGTCATAAGTTCAACCAACCTACCAAGTTTCATCGCTTTGTCCGTCTTTGGTAATGAATTATCGCACTTTTTCGATTTTTCGAAATTTTCGATATCGAAAAAGTGGGCGTGGTTATGTACCGATATCGTTCATTTTGAATAGCAATCTGAGATGAGTGCCCAGGAATGTACATACCAAATTTGGTCAAGATACCTCAAAATTTACTCAAGTTATCGTGTTAACGGACGGACGGACGGACGGACGGACATGGCTCAATCAAATTTTTTTTCGATACTAATGATTTTGATATATGGAAGTCTATATCTATCTCGATTCTTTTATACCTGTACAACCAACCGTTATCCAATCAAAGTTAATATACTCTGTGAGCTCTGCTCAACTGAGTATAAAAAGAAGTGTACATTTTGATTGTCACTCCATAACTCGAGAACGGCTCGACAGATTGCCATGAAATTTTTAGGAAAGATACAGGAAGGAGAGATGATGGTTAGTTGATTTTGAAATCCCAAATCGGTTTAGTCATATTTATATAAAAATCAAATTCTGTTTTTGTGTGTGTTCGCTATGGAAACGTATTTCCCACACATCAATCATCACCAAATTTTGGTTATGGGTTCCTTCGATCAACGGGAAGGTTTTAAGCTAAATATAATTTCGATGTATAAAAGGGGCGTGGCACCTCCCATACAAATGGAATCTTTGGTACTGCATACCTTTGAAGGTATACATGCGAGAACATTGAAATTAAATGAGGAGTTATAATAATATATATACCACCGATCTCTATGATTTTTTGACACAACAATATATACTATATACGTAAGCAATCGGTGAAATTTGAAGCTTATAGCTATTAAAATGGGGTAGAAATTGCGAAAAGTTTCTTATCTGAACAATCGGTTGTATGAGATATATACTATATATACAACCGATCTCTATGATTTTTTCAGACAACAATATATGCTATATACGTAAGCATTCGGTGAAATTTGAACTTTCTAGCTGTTAAAATGGGGCTAAAATTGCGAAAATATATATATATATATATACTATATATATATTCTATATATACCACCATATATATACTATATATACAACCGATCTTTATGATTTTTTCAGACAACAATATGTATTATATACGTAAGCATTCGTTGAAAGTTGAAGCCTCTAGCTCTTAAAATAGGGCAGTAATTACGAAAAGTTTCTTATCTGAACAATCGGTTGTGGGGAATATATACTATATATATGACCGATCCCATCCCCCCATTTTTTCAGGCAACAATATGTGCAATATACGAAAGTATATGGTGAAGTTTGAAGCTTCAATCTGTTAAATTGAGTAAGATATGATAAAAATCCTCTTTTTCTGAAAAATCGGTTGTATGGAGGATATATGCTATAGTGGTCCGATCCGGCCGGTTCCGACAAATGTATAATCGGACACCCAAATACCCCCGCTCACCAAATTTTATCAAGATATCTCAAAAATTTTTGGCGGCCGCCGTGGTGTGATAGTAGCGTGCTCCGCCTACCACACCGTATGCCCTGGGTTCAACTCCCGGGAAAAGCAACATCAAAATTTAGAAATAAGGTTTTTCAATTAGAAGAAAATTTTTCTAAGCGGGGTCGCCCCTCGGCAGTGTTTGGCAAGCGCTCCGGGTGTATTTCTGCCATGAAAAACTCTCAGTGAAAACCCATCTGCCTTGCAGATGCCGTTCGGGGTCGGCTTAAAACATGTAGCTCCCGTCCGGCCAATTTATAGGGAAAATCAAGAGGAGCACGACGCAAATTGGAAGAGAAGCCCGGCCTTAGATCTCTTCGGAGGTTATCGCGCCTTACATTTATTTTTTTTTATTTTATCTCAAAAATTGAGGGACTAGTTTGCATACAAACAGACAGACGGACAGACGGACATGGCTAAATCAACTCAGCTCTTCATCCTGATTATTTCGGTATACTTAATGGTGGGTCCATCTATTTTCCATTAAGGACTTACAATTTCGGGTTTCGTGACGAAATTAATATACCATTTCATTTTCATGAAAGGTATAAAAACAGGTAGGTACTTTGTGTGAGGATGCAAAGTTTCAGGTTTTTTGTGGTCTGCGTGTAAAAACTATGAATACGAATCACGTATATCAACAATATATGACGTAAACGTAACTATTTGATGAAATTTGATGACTTTTGAAGCTTCTAGCCGTAAAAAAGGGGCAAAAATGACAGTTTAAATGGGGTATATAATATATATACCACCGATCTCTATGATTTTTTCAGACAAAAATATATGTTATATACGTAAGCATTTGGTGAAATTTGAAGCTTCTAGCTATTAAAATGGGGCAGAAATTGCGCAAAGTTTCTTATCTGAACAATCGGTTGTATGAGATATATACTATATATATACCACCGGCCTCTATGGTTTTTTCAGACAACAATATATGCTATACACGTAAGAATTTGGTGAAATTTGAACATATTTAAACGATTTTTAAGATAAATATAAAATAAAAAATAGGTAGGTACTTTGTGTGAGGATGCATAGCTTCACGTTTTTTGTGGTCTGCATGTAAAAACTATGACTACGAATCACGTATTTCAAAAATATATGACGTAAAAGTAACTATTTGATGAAATTTGATGAATTTTGAAGCTTCTAGCAGTAAAAAAGGGGCAAAAATGACAGTTTCTATGAAGTATATAATATATAAGAGATGCAAGCTAATTTAATTTGCCGGCATTTTATTCCTTCGATAAAAAACAGGAACTATCTCGCTTAAGGATGGAGGAACATTTATCAACATGTATCATTAAGAAGGAACAAGACAGTACTGTGTTGATTGGAATCTGGTGCATTCCAACAACGTAAAAATTATGCTTTTTCATGAGTCACTGACCGGAATCGTATGCAGTCCGGAAGTATAATCTTATGGGTCAGGCATCGAGCTGATTGGAATCCGGTGCATTCCAACAACACAGGTCATGTTACTTTTTTATGCCTTGTGATGGCTTATCCTCATTACACTACTCTTAGCACTGCCGTATTCCCATGACATGCTGATTGGAATCTTGTTGCATTCCAACAGGGAGATTGGAATCCACTGCATTCCGAAATCATGCTGAGCGGAATCTGATGCATTCCGCCAGTATAAGAATTCGGCATAAGATCTTATTTCTGCTCATATTTCTTATTATTATTATATTCTGAAATTAAATAGTAATGTTCATTGATCTTTCTTTGTTTGTAATATAACATTGTTGAAAGCTCGATATATCTTAAATTTTATCTTTTGAGTTGTATATTTATATATCTTTTATATTATGCAGTCGACCATAGTTTGTCGTCGACTTTAAATAATAAATAAATAAATAAATAAATAAATAAATAAAAAATATACCACAGATCTCTATGATTTTTTGACACAACAATATATACTATATACGTAAGCAATCGGTGAAATTTGAAGTTTATAGCTGTTAAAATGGGGTAGAAATTGCGAAAAGTTTCTTATCTGAACAATCGGTTGTATGAGATATATACTATATATACAACCGATCTCTATGATTTTTTCAGACAACAATAAGCATTCGGTGAAATTTGAAGCTTCTAGCTGTTAAAATGGGGCTTAAATTGCGAAAATATATATATATATACTATATATAAGTTATCACCCGCCTCGTGGGAGATGTAAAAAAATAAAGGTGCGGAGGAGCTCACTGTCCTCCGATACTTGTTAAATGAAACAAGGAACGATTTCAGATTAACGTCACAACTTCTTTATTCGTGCCACTTGCACGCTAATTAACTACCCCTCTAAACATACGTTGCAACTTATTTAATAACTTCTTAGTCTAACTAAAATGTTTACATTGCAGTTCCCATGCTTTACCCAGAACTGCTCGCGCGTGTAGACAGGAATTGCTTAGCGTGCGATTCCCATAACTAACGTAAGGTGACCTGATCGATGGTTGCGCGTGTGCCGCGTCAGCGACTTTATCTTATTGAAGTCACATGCTTAGCAACGTGATCGTAGGGTGTGCCGTATAATAGTACCTATGCGTGTAACTCCTCCCCCTTTAAAGATCTGCGTCTCGTAGATCAAATGTCGAAAAGCGTGAGGGGGAGAAATTTTGTAAGGAGTAATTGCGACCTTCTGGTGATGATTTAGTACTGACGCTTGTGACTGGCAGGCTAGGATCTGAGCGATAAATTTCAGGTGCAGATTTGCCTTTGGGGATCCTATTTATGCTAATGTTTCCCGTCCAATGCGTAGGAACTTGAACCGGTGGAAGGTCTAGTTTCTTTGTGTAACATCTCCACAGCGTTCCGGCAATAAGGGCTATTGCGCAAATCGAGATAGCCTCTGTAACGATAGAAAAATTGATTTTTTCATTGACATTGCCTAGATACTTAACATTCACCATTGCGATGTCGTGGATGCACTCCAAATTAACTTTCATGGTATGGTTTTTTATGTTAGAAAGTACGGTTGGGAAGGCGTGTGCGGTAACAGCTTCATTGCTGGAAAATTCCTGATCGCCAATATTGATTGTCTCGTTGTTGAATTTAATTACGTATGTGCCATTAATAGTATTTGTGGCATTGTTGCTCCTTATTATGCCCTGGTAGTTTGAAATGAAAATGGTGTTTTCGTCTACCAGCTCTATAAGGGATCCGTTTCATCTAATAAGTTGACAACTAGCGGCCCCAACTTTTAAGAGTCGTGGCAGGCAGCTGTTTTCTTCCAGCGCAATCAAGGACTCGGAGCTGCATACTGTGGATGAGCCGATAACCATGAAATCCTTCGTCAACCCGTATGTCTCCTCTTGATTGACCAGCATTCTGTCGAACGGTAGGTCCACTTGTTTACCAGCGTAGATTCCAGCGCGGGTAATCAGAAGATTGTATTTACTGGCCGTCACTTTCGGCATCGATAGGACGTAGGGTAGAGGTGTCCAGTTTGTGAGGACCGATGGTTGGCCATATTCGATTGCCTCAATTACATTCTGGTATGGGAGGGTTTCTGTTTCGGATAGGATTTGGTTCACCTCGTCTATGTCTATCAAGTTGGTATTAACAATTCCTCGCTTTGCCAATTGACATGTTCGCACAAATTCATTGACCTCTTCGCGAACGAGGACGATGTTGCGAAGTGCGCTTTGCTCGAATTCGATTCCTTCTGTTTCCTTTACTACGTAGTTGTTGCCGTTCACCAATTCTTTCACCATTAGTTTCAATACTTCTGCGGTGGTTTTGAGTAGCTTTCTATTGACCTTATATTGATGGTCGTTGTTCGCTATTATCTGATTTTGGCTGTAGAGGATGTTATTCCAATATGTTGCGTCAGGCGATCCTGCCAGCCATTTCCATGCCGATCCAATCCAGTCAATGGATCCGATGGCTCTAGTCTTGCTTGTGCTTCCCATCAACTCTCCGAATCGTTCGAGTGTTTGGTTGATGTAGTGCTGGGCTAAGAGCTGCTCGTCGGTTCGTTTGATTAGATGACTTGCTAATTTATCCATTTGAGTCACCATCGTAGTATATTTTTGTAGGTTGATGACGTGTATGAGTTTGAATGAGCCTCCTATGATCCACCCATCTCCGCTCTGGATGGTTATTATTGGGGCCTTGTAGTTAAATATGTGTAGTGCGCTGATGGCTGATGCCAGCAGTTGGAATCTGCAAAGCAAGATGTTAATTCTAATTTAATGTAGTTAGTAGTTGTTATGTTCTAAGTAAGTTACGGTTATCTATTTAATAAAGAGGAAAAATATTATTGATAGTGGGAAGGTATTATTAGTATCACAATGTATTATTATTTGTTTATAAAATATAAAGTGAGGTATCAGCGACGAGCTACGTTATATGTTTACAAAAATGAAACTTTCACCGACTAATTATTTCACAATATAAATAGTTATTCCGAAGTAATATGCAGTAGTGCAGAAAGAAATTAAAAAAGAAGTGCAAATAGTTAAGATAGAAGAAATTTGCACTTGGCAATTCAAAGTTTAAATAGTTATTCGCACTATTACTTCACGAAATGCACAAAACAAATTAAAATAAGTATTTGCAAGATTAACTCAAATGTAAATTAGTATAGCGTACAAGATGGTTGGTTTTTATTAACTCACTTTTTACTACTCACCTGGTGCTAGCTGCTGGCTCTTTGACGTTCCAAATTAGAAAGAAGGATCAAAACCGCGAACAAGTCCGCGGCACCTGCCGATAGCTAACTTTCGTTGAGTTTTTCCTCTTCAAGGTTAGCTTTCGGCTAGTGTTAGCCGTTACCGGTAATAATAATAAATAAATAACTAATGTGCGTGTTAGGGTGGTCCGAAATATTTAGGCTGGTGGCCTAAACAATTAGTAAGTGGAATTCTTAAATTAGATTGGTTATCATTAAACTAGCGTTACTGTTTTAGTTTAGGATTTTCGCCTTTCTAGCGATGTTAATTTGTTAATGTGTCAGTGGTTTACAAATTATGATTAGTGGGGAAGATTAAAATAAAATTTGAAAACTTTACTTTGTACTGTTATTACAAAGGGTTTCAAAAATAAAAAAGGAACAAAAAATTAGGAAAATTAGGAAAATTAAAAAGGTGAAAAATTTTGGTTTTCGTTTTTTCCTTTTTCATTGTTAACAATTTTTTCGTTTTTCTTCTTTTCTTTGGATTAACATTTTAATTTTATTTTTATTTGTTTACTTGTTTTTGTTAAAAAAATTTTTGTTTTATTTTTGCTTAGCGGATTAGGCGCATAAGCTTAAGTTTGTTTTTCTTTTTTTTTTTTTTCTTTCATCTGCGGATTAGGCGCAGAGAATTAAATATGCATTTACTTAGAGGATTAGGCATATAAGCTCAAATTTTTCTTTTTTCTTTTTCATCTACGGATTAGGCGCAGAGAATTAAATAAATATTTGCTTAGCAGATTATGTTTGTGCATTAAGGTTTTTATAGAAAAATGTATTTTTTACAGCCCTGAAGATGATTTCTAATTGAAATCGAAATATCGACAAAATAAATAAATACAACATATATGGTATAATCAATTGCATTTTTATTATTAATATATATGTGTGGCCTAGAACTCGGAAATTCTTCTTGATATAACTTTTTAAAGGAGAACTCGGAAATTCTTCTTGATATAACTTTTTAAAGGCCGAAAATAAAAATAAAAACAACATCAATTTGCTTAGCGGATTAGGCGCATAAGCTCAAATTTTTCTTTTTCATCTACGGATTAGGTGCAGAGAATTAAATAAATATTTGCTCAGCGGATTAGGCGCATAAGCTCAAATTTTTCTTTTTTTTCTTTTTCATCTACGGATTAGGCGCAGAGAATTAAACAAATATTTGCTTAGCGTATTATTCGCATAAGCTCAAATTTTTCTTTTTTTCTTTTTCATCTACGGATTAGGCGCAGAGAATTAAATAAATATTTGCTTAGCGGATTAGGCGCATAAGCTCAAATTTTCCTTTTTTCTCCTGGACCAGAGGTGTTAACATTTCTCGAACCAGCTATGGCGAGATCGCCATAATCCCGTTTGGAAGTAGTGTAGGCATTTGTCAAATTCGATGGCCCTACGATCCTACTAAGGCCGGATTTGTCCCACTTACAAGCCCGCTCTTGTTAGATAAACTCCTCTTGGTGCCAGATCTTTTATAGTTTCTTTTCATGTTTTTTGTATGTTTGTTTGTTTTATTGTGTGGGGCTAGTTTGTCCCTTCTTTTTATATTTTTAATGTGGAGTTTATGAATTTTTTTCCCACTAAGTGTGGTGACTGAAACTTTATTGTCTTTTGAAACGATTTCTTTCTTGTGTAGAGTTTTTTGCTTCGCCTTTATTTGCTTATCCTTCACGTATATGACGTCATTTTCGTCATAACGCTCCGGTAGTATCCTTTTTTTATTGTGTCTTTTTATCTGAGCCATTTCCTTTTCCCTCAATAGTACTTTAATTTGGATATTAATTTTTTTGCTCTGGTCAAGGAGTTCTTGAAAGTTGAAGGCTTGTGAGCGATTAAAAAAAATGTCTGTTGGCCTTTTGTTCGTTAACGAGTGGACTGAATTATTATAGCGATCTACAGCTATGATAATAAGTTCCTTGGTCCTGAGGACTTCATTCTCCGCCTTTAGGCATCTAAAAATTTCAGTTAACGTAGAGTGAAATCTCTCGATTTGGCCGTTCACCTCACTCCTCTGAGTTGGGGTGCGGTAAAGCTGAATTCCTAGAGATTCTAACAAGTTTTGTATAACAGGGCTAATCAATCCGCGTTCGTTATCAGTGACTAAAATTCTAGGGGTGGTGAAATAGTACAGAAGTTTCACTATTTTTTGCCTAAGGTGCAGGGTTCCTTTGTTTCTGATGTGAAAAGCTTTGTGAATTTAGGAAAAATTTTTCCCCCTGAATTTCGAATATATCTAACTGAAGGGTCTCGCATGGTCGCGATGGGATTGGTGTAGCCTGTAATTCTGGCCTATGGGGGTGCCTGTCGTTTCACAAGCCAGTACATATTTCCTAATTTGACTGCTCATCTTGGGAAAATAGCAACGCTGAAGAAGTTGTTTCCTGTTCTCCGTAGCATTATAGTGAGCCCTCCTGTGCTCCTTTGTTATTGCCTCACACACACTATCTAGGTTTCTTAAGTCCTCCACAAGGGTTTTGCTATTCGTACCTTATAGTTGGTAAAATGGTCTAAATAAACTCTCTGTAGTAGGCCTAACTGATCTTCCGGTATTTTGATACAATTGATGACATTTGGGTTCAGTATTTCTTTCAAAATGCTAATTAGTTCGTTTTCACTAATATTTTCTATTCCTACGTAGTGGCGTGAGTGTCCAGGGTGCGGTTCTTCGTAGATTTGAAGTCTGCCCCCGAACACAATTTGGTTTCTGAAAATATTTAGTGGTACTTCCACGAAGGGGATCAGGTCTGTGTTATCCTGTTCTGCGCTAAGGACTGTATCGGAATCTGGCCCATGGTTGCATTCTGACTACCGACCTCGGATGTGGGCGGCATTGAATCCATCAGTTGGTTTACTTGGGTTTTTAGACGAGAAAGGGCATCAGCCACGACGTTGGATTTTCCGGGTTTGTAGATGAGTTCATAATTGTACTCTTCGATCCGGGCTTTCCATCGCTTCAGCTTATCATTGTAGTTGCGGTTGCCGAGGGGAAAATTAGTGGTTGGTGGTCGGTGAATATACGTATTTTCTTGGCACCATACCGCGCCAATAGCGTAGTCTGAGGCGTCTGTTGTTAAGTTAAAGGTTTTTTCGAAGTTGGGAAGTGTTAAGACTTCTGAGGTTGTCAACATTTCCTTGAGGTCATCGAATGCCCTAAGGGCATCCCTATTTAGTAATATTGGCACTTTTTTGGACTGCGTAGGCTTAACTTGTGCGTGTTCGCCCCTTGTGAGGTTAGTGAGCGGTTTCGCCATTTTGGCGTAGTCCCGAATAAATTTCCTATAGTAAGAAGTTAAACCTAAAAAATTTTCAGCTCTTTTAGATTTTAGGGTGGCAAGAGATTTCTTATCGAATTTATTTTCTTAGGATCTGACAGGATTCCTTCGGAGGTTATAATATAACCCAGAAATTCAACGCTTCTTTTTAAAAACTGTGTTTTTTTGAGGTTAGCTTTGAGTCCCGCGTCTAGTAGTCTAAAAAGAATTGTTTCGATGTCCTCCAAATGGGTGGCCTCGTCCTTGCTGAAGATAATTATATCGTCGATATATACAAAACAAATTCGACCTATAAATTCTTTGAGGACATCGTCTATCATTCTTTGGAAGATAGAGGGCGCATTCTTTAGCCCGAAAAGAAGTCGCAGGAATTAATATTTTCCATTCATGGTGGAAAATGCCGTTTTAGGGATGTCACACTTTTTCATTGGGATTTGATGGAATCCTGTGTTAAATCCAGTGTGGTAAAATATTTGGCTTCGCCAAGGCTGGCAATAGTCCCATTGATGTCCGGGATGGGATATGTATCGGGAATCGTTACGGCGTTTAACCTTTTAAAATTAATGACCATCCGGTATTTCTTTTCTTCATCCGAACCAGATTTCTTTGGGACAATCCATAGGGGGGAGTTATAGGGACTCTTTGACGGACGGATGATGCCTTGTGAAAGCAGTTCCTGAATTTGTCTTTCGACCTCTCCACGCATATTGACGGGGTAGGGATAGCCTTTGGTGTAAATGGGGTTTTCGGTTACTGTTTTTATCTCAGCCTGGAGGTTGGTTTGAATTTCCGTGGATTGGTCGACTGGACCGAATAAAGTTTCGTACTTTTCTAGTATCTCATATAGCTTGCTTTTCGTACGTTCGGTGACATAGTTTTCAAGGGGGATGTCTATATTAATGGAGTTAACCTGTTGCGTAGTCTTTAGCTTAAGAGGAAGAAGGATGTCTGGTTTAAGGATGAGGGTATTGAGCTCCCTATCTAACACCGCTTTAATTTCTGAGAGAGTATTATCCCCTATTATCCCGTCAAATGACTGTAGACCGGGAATGACAAAGAATGTAGTCGGCAGATCCCTACCAACAAACTGAAAAAAGTTTCCGCAGACTTTCTTGTCGATTTTGATTCTTCCCCCCGCCGAGATTACGTGGAATGGTTTTTCCACTTTGGTAGTGTTTAAAGCTACGCGCTCGCTGTCAACTAAGAACTCTAATATACCTTGACCCTGAGTGACATACTCTAAATATGGTACGCCGGACACGAGGCTCCCATTGTAAAATTTAGTTGGTCAACTGTTGAATCTTTTTATTCACTGAAGGCATATTCTCCCTCCTCTTCGTCTACGGCCACTAGATGAAACAATTTTTGTTTCTTGTTTGTTTCGTTGTTTGACAATTTTGTTGGAAACTGTCTTTTCCTTGGCCTATCGTGCCTAGAGAACCTGGAATTTCCTGTCTGGCGGGTTTGAGAAGATGCACCGGCATCCACTCTTAAAGCCGTGGGGAGTCACTGTTGTTTCGCCAGCTTTGCGCAGATTGCCCTGACCTGGCGTATGGGGAGTTGAATCCCCTCTGATTTTGATGTCGGTCTACAAAGCTCCCATTGGAGTGGGTTGCATTGTACCTTGAATGGTTCGGGCTGGATTCTGCGGTGTTCCAGAGTAGTCTGTGCTGCCGCGAGGAAAATATCGCTGTGATGGAGTTTGGTAGGAATCGCCGAACATTCGGCCACTTCTGTTTAATGCCTGTGGGGGGCGGTAAATAGCGTTTCGCCGATCCACGTTCATGAACGTGAGGCATGACGAATATGCCTCAGGTAAGGATTTTGGCTTCTGCATAAGAAGCAAGATCGGCAAGTCGCCGTTTAGGCCCCTGAAGAAGACATCCAAGGCTCTTCGTCTATGTGCCTCGGCCAATGCCTTCACCGTTTCTGTGTGCACATATTTATCAGTGCTTATCGTATTTATCATGAGTGACAATTCCTTGTTTATTTGGGCATAGAATTCGGGCAACTTTTGCTGCCCTTGGGTCATGAGAGTAAGTTGCTGATCAGGGTTACGATATCCCTAACGTCCGCATAATGCAAGGAGAGAACCTCCTTGATTTTCTTCCAATGCGAATCTAGAATATTGTGAGACACCAAGGCGGCATCTGCCGCTCCCCTAATCTTGCATCTTATGTGCCTAAAAATTGCCCTACGGGCTTATAATCACTTGAAACTTGTTCTACACTATGGATCCAGGAGGTATAGTGCTCCCGAGATCCATCAAACACTTGAAGTTCTTTCACGCAATCTGGTAACCTTGCTATTTCTTTGAGATCCTCCTCCGTCTGAGGAGTCACAAGAGGCTCTTCTACTGGTGTTGCCTCGCTTTCGACAGATTGCCGACGAACCTATTCTACCCTACTTTCTAGTCTTTTCAGGGTTTGGCTAAGTCCTTGTATGGACTCGTCAGCGTTTGTCGATTCTACGCTTTTGAGGCGTTACTCGAATCTCCTCAGCTGAGCGAGGATGGCGTTCACGGCGCCATTCATTTAGGTCAGCGACTTCTTCATTTCTTCGGCGTTCATGATTAGGTATGCTGAAAAGATAAGAACTGTAAGAAAATATACGTGTGACCTTCATAATCCAATG
This sequence comes from Eurosta solidaginis, assembly GCF_040869045.1. Classification (NCBI taxonomy): domain Eukaryota; kingdom Metazoa; phylum Arthropoda; class Insecta; order Diptera; family Tephritidae; genus Eurosta; species Eurosta solidaginis. The sequence goes on from NC_090324.1 coordinate 20,638,758, forward strand.
TCTCATTTGAGGATTCTTTTCGCGTTTAGATTGGAGAATTTTCAATTTTCTCTCTTTCTCTTTCACTTTTCCCTGTTAGATTGGGGAATTTTCGATTTTCTCGATTTTTCTTGCACTTTTCACTGTTAGATTGGAGAATTTTCAACTTTCTATCTTTTTCGTGCACTTTTCACTTAACACACGTGACGCGAACCCTGTACTCCGAAGCTCGGGCGCCAGTTATCTCCCGTCTCGTGGGAGATGTAAAAAATTAAAGGTGCGGAGGAACTCACTGTCCTTCGATACTTGTAAAGTGAAACAAGGAACGATTTCAGATTAACGTCACAACTTCTTTATTCGTGCCACTTGCACGCTAATTAACTACCCTCTAAACATACGTTGCAACTTACTTAAATAGCTTCTTAGTCTAACCAAAATGTTTACATTGCAGTTCCCCATGCTTTACCCAGAACTGCTCGCGCGTGTAGAAAGGAATTGTTTAGCGTGCGATTCCCATAACTAACGTAAGGTGACCTGATCGATGGTTGCGCGTGTGCCGCGTCAGCGACTTTATCTTACTGAACTAAATAAGTCACATGCTTAGCAACGTGATCGTAGGGTGTGCCGTATTTTGGCACCTATGCGTGTAACTTATATATATTATATATACCACCATATATATACTATATATACAACCGATCTTTATAATTTTTTCAGACAGCAATATATACTATATACGTAAGTAATCGGTGAAATTTGAAGCTTATAGCTGTTAAAATGGGGTAGAAATTGCGAAAAGTTTCTTATCTGAACAATCGGTTGTATGAGATATATACTATATATACAACCGATCTTTATGCTTTTTTCAGACAACAATATATGCTATATACGTAAGCATTCGTTGAAATTTGAAGCCTCTAGCTCTCAAAATATGGCAGTAATTACGAAAAGTTTCTTATCTGAAAAATCGGTTGTGGGGGATATATACTATATATACGACCGATCTCATCAATTTTTTCAGGCAAAAATATGTGCAATATACAAAAGTATATGGTGAAGTTTGAAGTTTCAATCTGTTAAATTGAGTAAGATATGACAAAGATCCTCTTTTTCTGAAAAATCGGTTGTATGGAGGATATATGCTATAGTGGTCCGATCCGGCCGGTTCCGACAAATGTCTAATCGGACACCCAAATACACCCGCTCACAAAGTTTTATCAAGATATCCCAAACATTGAGGGACTAGTTTGCATACAAACAGACAGACGGACATGGCTAAATCAACTCAGCTCTTCATCCTGATTATTTCGGTATACTTAATGGTGGGTCTATATATTTTCCTTTAAGGACTTACAATTTTGGGTGTCGAGACGAAATTAATATACCATTTCATTTTAATGAAAGGTATAAAAATAGGTAGCTACTTTGTGTGAGGAAGCAAAGCTTCACGTATTTTGTAGTCTGCATGTAAAAATTATGACTACGAATCACGTATTTCAAAAATATATGACGTAAATGTAACTATTTGATGAAATTTGACGAATTTTGAAGCTTCTAGCCGTAAAAAAGGCAAAAATGACAGTTTATATGAAGTATATAATATATATACCACCGATCTCTATGATTTTTTCAGACAATAATATATGCTATATACGTAAGCATTTGGTGAAATTTGAAGCTTCTAGCTGTTAAAACGGGCCAGAAATTGCGCAAAGTTTCTTATCTGAACAATCGGTTGTATGAGATATATACTATGTATTGCACCGATCTCAATGATTTTGTCAGACATCAATATATGCTATACACGTAAGCATTTGGTGAATTTTGAAGCTTGTAGCTGTTAAAATGGGGCCGAAATCGCAAAAAAAAATATATATATACTATATATACCATCATATAAATATTATATATATCACCTATCTCTATGATTTTTTTACACAACAATAGTATATCTATATACGTAAGCGATCGGTGAAATTTGAAGCTTATAGCTGTTAAAATGGTGTAGAAATTACGAAAAGTTTCTTATCTTAACAATCGGTTGTATGAGATATATACTATATATACAACCGATCTCTATGACAACAATATATGCTATATACATAATCGGTTGTATGAGATATATACTATATATACAACCGATCTCTATGACAACAATATATGCTATATACATAGGCATTCGGTAAAATTTGAAGCTTCTAGCTGTTAAAATGGGGCTAAAATTGCGAAAATATGTATATATGCTATATATATATATACTATATATACCACCATATATATACTATATATGCCACCGATCTATATGATTTTTTCAGACATTAATATGTGCTATATACGTAAGCAGTCCTTGAAATTTGAAGCCTCTAGCTCTCAAAATAGGGCAGTAATTTCGAAAAGTTTCTTATCTGAAAAATCGGTTGTGGGGGATATATACTATATATACGACGATCTCATCAATTTTTTCAGGCAACAATATGTGCAATATACGAAAGTATATGGTGAAGTTTGAAGCTTCAATCTGTTAAATTGAGTAAGATATGACAAAAATCCTCTTTTTCTGAAAAATCGGTTGTATGGAGGATATATGCTATAGTGGTCCGATCCGGCCGGTTCCAAAAAATGTCTAATCTGACACCCAGATACACCCGCTCACCGAATTTTATCAAGATATCTCAAAAATTGAGGGACTAGTTTGCATACAAACAGACAGACGGACAGACGGACATGGCTAAATCAACTCAGCTCTTCATCCTGATTATTTCGGTATACTTAATGGTGGGTCTATCTATTTTCCTTTAAGGACTTACAATTTTGGGTTTCGTGACGAAATTAATATACCATTTCATTTTCATGAAAGGTATAATAAATTTAGAACTAATAACCGATAACAATATGAATAGTTTTATAAAGCGGGGTATTAGAGGAGGAATTGTTCAGTGCAGTAAGCGATATTCAATAGCAAATAATAAATACATGAGTGATTATGACTGTAATAAAGAATCAAATTATCTCATTTATTTAGATGTAAACAATTTGTATGGTTTTCCTATGTCACAATATCTTCCATTTAGAAATTTTGAATGGGTTGAAAATATTGAATGCTTTAATGTAAACAATATTGCAGATGATTCGGAAATTGGTTATATATTAGAAGTGGATTTAGAATAACCATCTAGTTTACATGATTATCATAATGATTCTCCATTCTGTTCAGAAAATAAAAAAATTAAAATATGAAATATACTAAGCTGATAACAGACTTATCCAAAAAAGAAAAATATATAATACACTATAGACTAACTCTTAAACAATGTATAAGACATGGATTAGTTTTAGTTAAAATACATAAAATTCTAAAATTTGTTCAATCAGATTGGTTGTAAAAATATATTGATTTGAATAACCACCATCGAACATTAGCTAAAAATTCATTTGAACAAAATTTTTTCAAGCTATTAAACAATGCAGTCTATGGAAAGACTATGGAAAATGTTGATAAACGAAAAGATATAAAAATAGTAACCGAATGGGAGAGTAGATGCAGGAGATTAGGAGCTAGAGCTCTAATAGCAAAGTTTAATTTTCATAGTTCAAAACAATTTACTGATAATATGAATGCAATACAATTGAATAAAGGTTTCACAATTTACAATAAACCTATTTATATAGGTTTTACCGTTTTAGAACTTTCTAATCTGAAAATGTATGAATTTCATTATGATTATATTAAACCAAAATATTGTGAAAATTTTAATCTTAACTTTTTGGATACTGACCCCTTTATTTACGATATTAAGACAAATGACTTTTATGATGATATTCGTAAGGATATAAGCATGCAATTTGATACATCTGCATACCCAAATCAAAATGTGTTTGATTTTCCATTGTTAAACAAAAAGGTTTTGGGTATCATGAAAGATGAATGTAATGGTAAATTAATGAAGGAATTTATTGGGTTGAGAGCAAAAATGTATTCTGTTCGCATCGATCAAGAAGAAAACGAGATTAAAAAAATTAAGGGTGTTAAACAATGTGCTACTCTCAAACTTTCTGCAAATGATTTTAAAAGATGTTTATTCGAAAAGAAATTGTACTTTGACTCAATGTATATTTTTAGATCAAAATGTCATGAATTGTATACACAAGAAATAAATTAACATTAAGTTTTTTAGATGATAAGGGATTTGTAAAAAATAATGAAATTAATACCTACACTTGGAATCATTATAAAATAAAAGAATAAAAAAACATAATTCAGTTTTATCTTATTTAACGCTTCGAAAAAGAATACTTTCGAAATGGCATTATCGTCTTCTTTAGGAGCAGCTAGGTTAATTATTCTTGAATTTGTTTTCATTTTCGGTCTTCTATTATCAAATGAGGAAGGTCCAAATTTATGTATACTCATATTACTTAATAATATTTGCTTCTCGCAACTTTTCAGTGATTAATTAATCAGTTTAATCGGTGGCTGTAAATTTCCAAAACTATCAAAATATTCTTTTTAGATTTTCTTAATACTTTCATGGTCTTAGCAAGATATGCTAATACAATCATATGATTATTTGACATGATTTTAAACGAGCGATCAAAAATCTTTTTTCTATCAGCTGTGTATCTGATAAGAATCTGCTAAATCTGTTACCTGTCAGTTGTGTATCTGATAAGAATCTGGTCTGATATCAATTTTACTTATTTTGAACTGTTATATATTAAACTTGACTCGGGGTTTGCTAACAAGGTCACTGTAACCTTTAATAATGTTACCGGTAATTTCCTTGTACATATTTGTTGTGAAGATCTCTTCTAATTATGAATGGATTTTGTTTTGGCAGATGGTAGGTTTTTATGTGTGTATTAATCCACAAGTTCATTAAGTATATACACACCGACACACATATATACAGCAAAACAATTTCGTTGCCTATATTTAGGCACATACGTTCTTTCGGTTTGTGTTCTGACCGATCTATATCATTTGGGTGCATACGTATGACACCGCAAAACAACAAAACAATTCCGTTGCCTACATTTAGGCGCATCCGTTCAAAACCGCAAATGTGTGACTATGTGCGTGTGTGTGTGTGTGTTTGAACAGCATTGAGCAACTAATACGAAAACACCAAAATAAAAAGGAACGAAGGGAGAGTAGCTCTGTTTTCGATACGGTGGGTGTAGAAAATAAAATGAAATTGTGTTCCATGACCTACGATCCGCAGTTTTTCAGCAGTATGCAAAAGGTGTTCAAATATGCAAAAATTAAAGTGGCTCCAAAATCGACGAAAAAAGTCAAATCTTTATTAAAGTCAACTAAAGACAAATGCGACAGATTGGATAAACCTGGGGTTTATTCAATTACTTGTTCATACAAAAATGATGACGGGAAAAAATGCGGTGCTAAGTATATAGGCAAATCGACACGCACTGTGCGTACCAAGTTAAATGAACAACTTAAATACATAAAAGATATTGAACCAAACAGTGGAATCGCTGAACATGCCTTATCGGAGCAGCACTCGATAAGCGAAGAAGACTGCAAACTAATTAAGACTGAATCTAATTTAAGTAGACTAAATGTTTTAGAATCTTTTCATATACATATAAATGTATAAAAATGTATCTGTAAATCGTGATATTGGCCCACTGTATTCGAGTCTCTTCTCAGCAGTAAAGTAAATTTGTTTGTTCCGTTTGTTGTTACATATCCATATGTATATTCTTTGCTTAAACTTTTGTTTTCTCTTTCCGTTGTTTTTGCAATGTATATATTTTAATGTTTTGGAAAAATTGACTGTTTTGAATGTTTATACCTGTGACAATGGTTTAGTTTAAAGCTAGCAACTGATGATGACACCACGCGAATGTCGAAACAATTGTTTTGCAATTAAAAATAACTTTAAACGACAAAAAGGTGTTTGTTTTTATTTACGTATAAACAATGAACAGTATTCCATTTCATGTGGTATTCACTGAAATGAGTAATGAATTGGTGCCACAGCAATATGAACAGAGGTGCATAAGAAGAAGACGGCGGGATAACACAAATCCGCCGGAGTTGCCTGCTTCCATTCAGCAAAACAATTTTCTGGCGGCCGAGTCGAGTTGAATTCGCCATATGCCAAAATCTATTTACGTTTTCTTAAAAAATCCTTGCGCAATTTTTGGATGGCTGCATCAAATATACCAAGAGCTCTCCCGTTGCTTATGATATACTTTCGACTTAAAATAAAGAATATTGTTTTAGAATGTACAATTTTAGCACAAGTTTGTACAAAATAACCCTTCTTTCTTAAAAGAACTTCCTTTAACTATTTCGAAGCATTCCCTTTAATTTAACAAGTGAAAAAACTCCTAAGTAATGACAGAGAAATCTCCCTCTCACTCACATTCATAATACCTACTTTTCTCCCATAACCGGTTTTCGATTTTTCGAACATTGTTCAGAATAGGAGGAAAGGGAGAACTCACAAGGAACTTTTATTTAGAATACGAGGAATGGGAGTAGGGAAAAAACTTTCACGGAATTTTTGTTTAGACTTGGGCTGATTATCTAAAAAATCGGACCATAATTAATGAACATCTCAAGCACATGAACCGTTACGATTTTGGGATATAATTTTTCTATTTACAGCATAGTTCTGCTATTTCAGTTTTTTTTTTTTGTTATCGCAAGGAAACCTAATCCACCTTCCAGAACACCGTGATGGAAAATTACCCGAAAATGTTTTTGAATTTCCAGATTTTGTGCTCGTTTTAGATAAAGTATATCTTATAAAAAAAAAAAAAAAAAAAAAATTTGCTCCAAAATTATAACATAAAATTTTTTACATTGTCTTTTAAGCTAATTTATTATATTTCTAATTTTATTATATATTCTTTTATTTCAACTTAGTTTATTATTATTTAAATGCAACTTGACAGAATCGGAAATTTCACGTTATATATTAAACGAAAAAAAACGTCCCAAAACCCTTTTTTTGATTTTAGGTCAAAACGGCAACCGGCATCATAGCGGCCGTATTGCATAGGCCCTATATTACCGACTATCTATATATTAATATTCCAACAAAATTTCCATACAATCAATTGACAGGCTGTTTCGCATACTTAGCATATGTAAAATCATATAAAAGTTATCAATTGTTTTGGTTTTATCGGCCTATTGATAAAGTATTCAAGGTTCGAAACAAGCTCAAGGCCAGAACAATAATTTTTTATAATGATTATTGTTTTTTTTTTAATTTTTCTATAATTGAAGTTTTCTTTTTTGTTTTTGGAATAGTAAGTAGAAATTTTTTCAGAAATTCTGCCATAGCTGCGCAGATACATTCATTTCGAAGGGTGCTAAGCCTAAGTAAGGACAATCAAGACTATGCCAGAGAGTCACTAAGGAAGTAGATGCTAAAAAAAATAAAAATTAAGCAAACTAAAACAGCAACAAATTTACAACTTAGGTATATGATTCAACAACGGCTGGTTCGTAAATAAAACTGATATAGTTTTTCCGTACGAAGTAAAATGGTTGCTTTCACTTGGAAGGAAGCTCACTATACCAACAACAACAACAAATCTCAAACCTACAACAATAATTGCGGAAATGGAGCAAATAATATAAAGTTTAGACGACGACAGGAACAGAGACATGGCAAGAAATAAACTTAGTTCAAACGAGGAAGAAGGCTCAATCCCACGGAAAGATTCATGTTGGAAGCTTTGAATAAAACAAAACAGTTCTTAAATATGCAAAAAAAAGATCATAGTCACTGAGGCGGGCAAGGGAAATAAAACAGTGGTACTATATAAGGACGAAAACACAGACAAGAAGGGTAGGATACTGGAAGATAAAAATACCTACAAAACACTAAGAAAGGATTCTACAAACGAGCTCCAACGAAAAAACAACAAACTGGTCGACGACTTATACAAAAACGAAATAATTGACATGCGCGAAAAACAACGTCTAGCGTGCTCATCAGCGATTGCCCCAGACTCTACGACTTGCCAAAATTCGCAAGCCAGATCTACCGTTTCGTCCCATAGTATCCTCTACAAATGTTCCTTGCTGCAAATTGTCAAAATACGTTGTGAGGACCCCAAAGCCGAGGACTTTCTATCCTCACAACATACACATATCCATACATTTTTCTAAAGAACATACATTTTGAAATACCTTGAAATTTATAATAATATTTGAATTTATCACTTATACATTTTATATGAAGCACCAGAAATATACATATGTATACCTTTATGAATTATACCCTAAATGCATATATTCTGTTGTACATTGAATTCATAATTATTAAATTAATGAACAAATTACACTTGCGCACTTTTGCACGGAAGCAAAATATTTACATTTTCGCAAACATAAATTTTAAATATAGGATCACCTTAACGTGCATTGAATATTTGGAAGGGAGGTAGATACGCACAAAACATAAAAATGCAGCGGTCAATCAACCCTTTGCACATCCGATACACCCAGCTACAAATACAACATACCTAATAACTTAAGTGAACGGAGATCAGCAGCAAGTCGTCAAAATAAGCGCCGGTACTAATTGAAATTTCGCTATACATATTTACGCACTAGCATACAACACACCAACGCACGCCATAAAACAGACGGCAGAAGCATTGGGCAAAGCAAAACACAACATTAGAATCAGGTGACCCCAACAAATGTACAATCACACAATAGTTGAAGCATAGGCCGAAAAGCACGGTATGAGCAAGTACAAATGCATTGTATTCAATAAGGAGCGTTATGGTGCGTGGAAATTCATGGGAAGGAAATATTCACCGGAATAATAGTTATTTTATATTGTTAATACTATTAGTTAGAAGTTGTTGTTATAAAATAAACATTTGCCTGCGTGCAAAAATTAGTATATAACGGCGACGAGTTCGCATTAAAATTCAGAGATTGGGAGAAAGGCATACGAGTCGGTAGGATTTATGACTACCGACCAAGAGTACACCTGAAAGTTTTTGACTTCATTTGTACTAAAATTATATTCGTCTGGAGGCTTTATTACTCCATTCGACCGCAGAGGTTGGCCGAGGGCTTTATTACCTCAGAATTTGTATTAAATAAATACTTTTATAACGTTTTTATACGAAATAAACAGGGTTATTCTTTTAGAAGGACCGGTAGGAATTTCTACTTTCAGGAACCCTGGACGGACTGAGGCCAACCCCGGCAAAGTCAAAGGCAAAGTCCTCACATTTTGGCGCCCGAGCAGGTTAAACAAATCAAATTTTAAGATATACTTTCAGAGCATCAGAAACGAAGAGGGAAAAAAGATTCACACACTTCTGGGTTAATACGACGAGGATATAAAGCATAACAATGGTAAAGGTATCGTGGATATACTACCTCACTCGAGAGGATCTGGTAGCCTACAGCACGGAATTTGGGCTAGAGGATGGCGGAACGGTTGACGAACTAAGAAAACGATTGGCGACATTCATCCAAGAGGAGAAGGATAACGAGAACTTACGGGATCGATTCACAGAGTTGGCGATTCGGCATGCGCGGTTAACAAATCCACAAGCATCACAGACAAGCAGCGAACTAAATTCACAAAGAAATGCTAGGCAGGCAAATGGTGCACCCAATCAATTGGAGGTCGGACATCCACCGGTACATTTTATTCAGCAGCCTCGTACGTACGCAACGACAAATTATATTCAACAGCCTGGTACATATGCAACGACCATGGACAGTGTAAGGAAGTGGGGATTAAAATACGACGGAGGCAAAGATCCCCTAGGATTCATCGAAAGAGTGGAGGAGCTAGCAGATGGGTATGAAATCAACCGCAACACAATTCAAAAAGCGCTGCCGGAGTTATTGAAGGACAAAGCGTTGATATGGTACAGGAATAACAACCGGCATTGGCAGGAGTGGGACGCCTTCAAGAAGGACTTCCTGAAATTCTTTCTAAGTTCCCGATACTTAGAGCAATTGGAAGATGAAATTCGAATGCGCGTACAACGACAAGGTGAGCTATTTAAAGATTATATCTTAGTATTACAAGGACTCAAGCGTCACGCGGGCTACACCGAGGAGCAGAAACTAACCCGCATATACAGAAACTCGCGCAGAGATTACCAAATATATATAAAGCGGAGCGAGGTCAGCAATCTTGAGGAGCTGGTAAGTTTAGCTCAGGAATATGAAAATATTACTCCTGACAGGGAACCAATGCGACCATTCGTACCACGGCGTCAGGCAGAACAAAGACAGGAGGAGCGAGTAGAAGTCCGACAACAGCAGAGGTCAAAGCCACAACAAGAATATGTAGATACAAGAACGGCCTGCAGACGATGCGGAAGAGGCGGTCACTTTTCATACGGGTGCCGAGGCATAAGAAGAGAATTTTGCTGGACATGTGGTAAGATAGGTGTGCTTACTCGTGATTGTTGTAGGAAGCCACAGGGAAACGACCAGAGACCACATTGGAACCGAGGGGTGGGGTCTTCGGAAGTGCAACCTCGGAGAGATCAGACATGTTCAAATACACAAAGGGCCGCATATTGGTAACAACGTATGTGAACGCAGAAGAAGCGGTAGCAGCGATTGACACGGGAGCGACGAGGAGCTTTATAAGTGATGCATTGGCGAAAAGATTAAAAGCTGGCAAATTCAAAGAAGTAAAGACGCGAGTAAGAATGGGCGCCGGCAGAGCAATAATAGTCAAAGAAACGGTAGATGCAGAATTAAGAATGGGTGATAAAGTACAGAGGAACTAATCCTACCGTGACTGGGCGATGAGGTGGTAATTGGCACGGACTATCTGGCGAAGGTAAACTTTGAGATTAGATGGGGTGGTCAAGAAATAATGTTGAGAGTAGACGAACGGAAGAAAGAGGTAGTGACATGTATAACTATGGTCGAAAAAAATTGCGAAGATTTCAAGGAACACAACCCGAATGGCGGCGATAGCAACCAGCAAGACAGAAGATGCGGTGAGTAAATTTCTGAGCCAAGAATTACAGGTATTTGCAAAGAAGTCAGGAGTATTCAACGTGGCCACACACAAAATAGTTATGAGGGACGACCGTCCAATTAAGCAAAGGTACCATCCGAAGAATCGGAAAATGCAAGAAATTATCAACAAGGAATTTGACGATCTGATCGAAAAAGGTTGCATCGAATCATCGAATAGCCCGCACAGCGCATCCATAGTTTTGGCAAAGAAGAAGAATGGCAAATGGAGACTCTGCGTAGACTATCGTCAACTAAACGCAAAAACAGTACCAGAAGCATACCCTTTACCCCGTATACAACTTATCTTGGACAAATTAAGAAGCGCGATATTTATCAGTAGCTTGGACTTGAAAAATGGATATTGGCAAATCCCTATGGAAGCAAGCAGCAAGCAATACACCGCATTCACAGTACCTGGTCGTGGACTATACCAATGGAGGGTAATGCCATTTGGCTTGCACTCAGCCCCAGCAACTTTCCAGAGAGCACCTGATCGTGTCATAGGACCAGAATTGGAACCATACGCGTTTGCCTATCTTTATGATATTATCATTACAAGCAAAACATTGGAAGAGCACATTGCACATTTAACAGAAGTATTTCGAAGGCTGCATAGAGCGAACCTGAGGATAAACCCGGAAAAATGTGAGTTTTTTAAGAAAAGGTTAAAATATCTAGGTCATGCCGTTAGCGAGGAAGGCATCCATACCGACCCAGACAAGATAGCAGCCATCAAAGAACTGCAACCACCGAAGAATATACGAGAATTACGAAGTTTTCTAGGAGTCGTGTCATGGTATAGAAGATTCGTGCCGGATTTCTCACAGGTCGCACATCCGTTAACATCGATGCTTAAGAAAGGTAGTAAGTGGAGGTGGTATGAAGAGCAGAAATCAGCATTCGAAGCACTTAAGGCAGCACTGACGCAGGCACCGGTACTCGCTTGTCCAGATTTTTCGAAGAAGTTTAGTTTATAGACGGATGCAAGTGATTTTGGTTTTGGTGCAGTACATACGCAAGGTTCAGGCGACGAAGAGCGAGTAATAGCATACGCAAGCCGCAGGTTAAACAAAGCAGAGATGAACTACTCACCGACAGAAAAGAAGTGTTTGGCAATAGTCTGGGCAATACGAAAGATGAGGCCATACGTAGAAGGATACACGTTTTAAGTAATAACAGATCACCTAGCGTTGAAATGGTTGAATGCGATAGAGAGTCCGACTGGTCGGATTGCGAGATGGGTGCTGGAACTACAGCTATACTCATTTGACGTACAGTATCGAAAAGGAAAGTTGATCGTTGTGGCAGATGCATTATCAAGGCAACCGATGGACGAGCATTTGGGTACGTTGACGATGGATGATGGAAAAGCCGAGTGTAAGTGGCTTAAAGCAAAGATGGAAGATGTAAGAAAGGCCCCGGAGAAATTCCCAGAGTACGTTATCGAGGATGGAAAGTTGTACAGACGCATAGAAAGTCAGGTGGATGGCGAAGGTACAGTGCCATGGAAGCTATGTGTGCCGACTCCATAGAGACGCAGAGTGCTAGAGGAGATTCACGACACACCGAGCGCAGGGACATGGGCATCCGAAAATCGATAGCAAGAGCAACAACACGTTATTACTGGCCAGGAATGTTCAGGGATATAAGGAAGTACGTACAGCGGTGTCACACATGTCAAATATACAAACCGAGTCAACAGCCAGCCGCGGGTAAGATGCTAACGAAGATTTCAGAGGAGCCTTGGGCAACAGTCTGTGCAGACTTTGTTGGTCCAATGCCACGATCGAAGCATGGCAACACGATGGCATTAGTCTTCCTAGACAAATTTTCAAAATGGGTAGAGATAGTACCTATCTGAAAGGCAACGACAGAATGTTTAATAAGAGGATTTCGAGAGAGGATTTTGGCAAGTTTCGGCGTCCCAAAAGTATTTATTACGGACAATGGAGTACAGTTTATCAGCAGACGTTTTAGGAGATTTTTAGAGGAACTTGGCGTGAAACACCAATTAACGGCACCGTACACACCGCAGGAGAACCCGAAAGAGAGGGCAAACAGGAACCTCAAGAGGATGATAGCACAATTTACGGGAAAATAGCAGAAGACATGGGATGAGTTGTTACCAGAGATAACGCTTGCATTGAATACAAGTGTATGTGAATCGAAAGGTTACAGTCCAGCATACATAGTACAAGGGAGGGAACCGAGAATCCTCAACAGCTTTACGATGAGCAGACATTTGGCACAGGTGAAAAATTAGCGAGCCTAGGAGAAGCAAGAGACAGCATCTATGGAGCAAGCGAAGTATTACAACTTAAGACGAAGGCAATGGTGACCGGCGATAGGCGACCTAGTGCTGGTAAAGGAACTTCAGCTGTCAAAAGTGGCGGATAACTTTGCAGCCAAACTAGCGCCCAGGTACAGTGGACCTCACCGGGTAACGAACTTTGTGTCCCTAGTGATCGTAGAGCTAGACAGACAAAGTCTTCAGAGGAAGGAGGAGGACAGCCCACCTAAGTGAGCTGAAAGCATACCACGCAACCGACGCCGCCGACAACAACGAATCCAGGAGGCAAAGTCATAAACAGAGATACAAGAAGGACGCTAGTGAAGATCAAACCGCGTCAACATCGTCAAATCAAACAGCAAACAACAATCCCGAAGAACAACAACAGAGAGAGAACAGCGAGGTAGGCATTTGCGGTACGCTCACACGAGTCAGCGAAGAGACCGAGAGACAACACGGAGAGAACCAAGGTACAAGTCAACAGCTGATGGCATACAGAGACGGTCAAGTACAAAACATTGCGGAGAATCAGGTACGAATATTTCCAGAAAATAAATTACAGATCGCCAGAGAACCGGCGCATGGATCAAGATTACACCTGGGAAGGCAGTTCGCTATAGCAGCCTTAAACGAACACACACCCCGAGACAACTGCGGAATTACATACTATTTTGTAAGATTCCACTTCAATCCGGATGAAATCGGTAGTAACGGACACGCCCAACCGAAACAATGTCAAATCATACACGAAGAAATTTCATATCAAGAAGTACCCGGAAGTCGAATCAACCATTAAAAGCTCGGTAAACTCTAACCACAATTACATAAATATCTCATAAATATACTCTTTAACTATGCGCATGATATACCACGTTTTTTTTTTAAATCCACCATACATGGCGGGAACACCCTAAGGAAAATCCATCAGTTTTTCATTTATTTTATAGACTAGCATCACACATACCGCCGACGGGAAGGGCAGCGAAACGCCATCAACCAACGACGACAGCGAAATATTAAGCCGTAAGGCCAGCGGGGTCAACGGCAGCCTCAATGACAAAAACGGCGACATAATTAGCCTGATGACCAGCGACGGCAGCGACGACGAAGCAGCATGGGCGAACACCACTTCCGCGTACGGATCACGCGCACCGACCTGGTGACAGTGGGTCTCATTGCGGCAGGTGAGGGGGGAGTATGAGGACCCCAAAGCCGAGGACTTTGTATCTTCACAACATACACATATCCATACATTTTGCTAGAGAACATACATTTTGAAATAACTTGAAATTTATAATAATATTTGAATTTATCACTTATATATTTTATATGAAGCACCAGAAATATATATATGTATACCTTTATGAATTATACCCAAAATGCATATATTCTGTTGTAAATTGAATTGATAATTATTAAATTAAAGAACAAATTAGACTTGCGCACTTTTGCACGCACGCAAAATATTTACATTTTCGCAAACATAAATTTTAAATATAGGATCACCCTAACGTGCATTGAATATTTGGAAGGGAGGTAGATACGCACAAAACATAAAAATGCAGCGGTCAATCAACCCTTTGCACATCCGATACACCCAGCTATAAATGCAACATACATAATAACTTAAGTGAACGGAGATCAGCAGCAAAGTCGTCAAAATAAGCGCCGCTACTAATTGAAATTTCGCTATACATATTTACGTACTGGCATACAACACACCTACGCACGCCATACAACAGACGGCAGAAGCATTGGGCAAAGCAAAACACAACATTAGAATCAGGTGACCACAAACAAATGTACAATCACACAATAGTTGAAGCATAGGCCGAAAAGCACGGTATGAGCAAGTACAAAGGCATTGTATTCAATAAGGAGCGTTATGGTGCGTGGAAATTCATGGGAAGGAAATATTCACCGGAGTAACAGTTGTTTTATATTGTTAATACTATTAGTTAGAAGTTTTTGTTATAAAATAACCGTTTGCCTGCGTGCAAAAATTAGTATATAAAGGCGACGAGTTCGCATTAAAATTCAGAGATTAGGAGAAAGGAATACGAGTCGGTATGTTTTATGACTACCGACCAAGAGTACACCTGAAGGTTTTTGACTTCATTTGTACTAAAAGTATATTCGTCTGGAGGCTTTATTACTCCATTCGACCGCAGAGGTTGGCCGAGGGCTTTATTATCTCAGTCACCTCTTACAAAGCAAAGGAATCAGCTAGGAGTAGAAATTGAATTTTTATTAAATAAATACTTTTATAACGGTTTTATACGAAATAAACAGGGTTATTCTTTTAGAAGGACCGGTATGAATTTCTACTTTCAGGAACCCTGGACGGACTGAGGCCAACCCCGGCAAAGTAAAAGGAACAGTCCGTCACAACGTTGGAGACATCATCAAGACATTGGTATCTGAGGAGTACAACAACAAAAATGCGCATGACCTAAAAGAGAGGCTGAAAGACATAGAAGTAGGGGAAGATGACCTACTGGTTTCCTTTGATGTTGTCTCGCTTTTTACTAATACTCCGACACTGCTGGCCTCGAAAATAATCACCAAAAAGTGGGATAAATTTGAGAAAGTAACAAACATGCCAAAGCAAAAATTCAAAGAAATACTAGATTTTTGTCTATAAGCCAATAATTATTTCATGTATAACGATAAACTTTATACTCAAACGTTTGGAATGCCCATGGGTAAGCCCCTATCTCCTACGATGGCCGACATAGTCATGGACGATGTATGACATTACATCGGAGCTGAAACTAAAGTCAAACATTGGCATACAACTGCTGGTTAAATACGTCGATGACATGTTCTCCGTCATAAAAGGAAAATATTTTGACACCATATTAAGCACGCTAAACAAATACCGTAACAAACTAAAATTCACTTTTGAAATCGAGCGGGACGGTAATATTCCTTTCCTAGATACACGTATCCACAGAATGGACAGAAAATTAGTACTAGATTGGTATGCTAAACCTACATCTTCGGACGCTTTATCAACTTTTTATCAGCACAACCCTTCAAATACTAGGTGAATACCGAGTCGAGTTTCGTAAATAAAGTACTTAGTATCAATCACAAGCAGTTTTGGAACACTAATCTAAATAAAATCCGGAATATTTTAAAAAACAATAATTACCCGCACACCCTAGTACAAAATATAAACCAACAAAAGGTAGTACAAATAGAGAATAGAACTACCATAATCCCAACAACAAACTTTACAAACCAGCCAAAACAGTTTTTCAGCGTAACTTATATACCGAAACTATCAGAGAACTTCGGCTCTGAAATAACACACAAAAACACATGCTTGGCTTAAAATCGAATCGCACTCTACAAAGCGTGTTCACAAAAACAAAAGGCCCTATCCCACATTTACAACAAAACAATATCGTTTACCAAATGGCATGTAAAGCGAATGATAAAGAAAAATCTAACAAAATATATATAGGTACAACTAAACGTACCCTAGGTGTTCGGCTCAAAGAGCATGAGTCGGACATTAACAAAAAGAAAAACAATACAGCTCTCTCTCAGCACACTACCGAAAGGGGGCATTCAGCTGACCTGTCCAATGCGAAAATATTGGATAAAGAAACGAGGGATAAAGTGGGATTCACAACAGAAAGCCTACGAATAATGCAAATGAGAAACAGGACTGTCAACAGAAAAGAAGACACCGCTGACATCTCCGCTGCATACCTATTATGCTTATAATCCATTACTTACCTTTTCACTTTTTTGTACATATATGCATACGTACTAACAAACGAATGTAGACGAATCCAAGTTGTATTTTAACAAGTGTACTGCCAACATCAAGTAACATAATTATTTATTTATTTTATTTAACTTTTTTACGATACATTGCACAATGTATAAATTTGTAGTAAAAAATCGTATTATTTTGACGCCTTGATGTAGCTAGTTCTACACATGTTTAAATATGTAAGTGCTAATAATTGTATCCAACAAATTTTCATCGTTGTACCTAATTTTAAATTTTATTTTCATGTTTTCTTTGCTGTTGTTTGTGTTAAAAATTACCAAATAAAATATCTAAATTCAGTTAAGCTCCTGAAGAAGCTAAGGTGTTTAGCGAAACGTTGAGCTGAAATAGTGGAGTTTTCATTTACTTTGCACTAAAGCAAATTTGTGGTCAGAAATAGCCTATTTATGCACATAACAATTGTTTTTGTTTTATCGGCCTATTGATAAAGTATTCAAGGTTCGAAGCGAGCTCAAGGCCAGAACAATAATTTTTTGTAACGATTATAGTTTTTCTAATTTTTATATAATTGAAAAATTTTATTTTGTTTTTGGAGCAGTAAGTAGAAAATGTTTCAGAGAACCTGCCATAGCTGCGCAGATAGATCCATTTCGAAGGGTACTAAGCCTTCATCATCAGTACCCTTTAGGCACGCTGCGCTAACCATTTAGCTATACAGCGGTGGTTTGTTTGGCTGAAAAATTGCTACTTCTATTCCTTCTTACCAACTATATTTATTCAGCGTTGCGCCATCTGTTGCAAGACACTGATAATGTTGGATTTGTTTATTGTTAATTACTTTGTTTGACATTTCCCAAGTGCTCGTGGTTTATTAACAATTGTTTTTGCTTTATCGGCCTATTTATAAAGTACTCAAGGTTGGAAACGAGCTCAAGGCCAGAACAATAATTTTTTGTAATGATTATTGTTTTTTTTTTTTAAATTTTTCTATAACCACCGCCGTAAGCTTCGACAGAAATAGCCTACATAAAAATACGACTTTGGCCTCAGCAGAGCTACGCAAGCATCTGACGTTGGCCACGGCAGAAATAGCCTACTCACACATACGACGTTGGCCACAGCAGAGTCATGCAAACATACGACGTTGACCGCAGCAGAGCTACGCAAACATACGACGTTGGCCACAGCAGAGTCACGCAAGCATTCGACATTGACCACAGCAGAGTTACGTAAGCATACGACGTTGGCCGCAGCAGAGATACGCAAACGTACAACGTCAACCATACCAGAGTTACACCTACGCAGACGCACCGACATAAGCCGCAGCAGCGACAGTGCAGTCGCTAACCATAGTAGAGACACACTGACGCAAGGCGTCACTGAGATACACACACACATACCAGCAACGCGCCCTAATGGAACGCTCCTAACCGTACACGAGGGACCTTCAGCCCAACACTAATCATATGGCAAGCATCAAATGAAGTGAGTTATATATACATATCTTTTTATACATTTTATATTATAGTTTAAGGAGTTAAGCAATAAAGTGAATTTTTATATGATAATGATTTGCAAGGTGGTCCGAAATACAAATTTATTGTAAACGCACCTTGGACACGGAGAGTATACACCAGCAATTACTGAAAAAACACCGGGGCAAGGAAACGCTTAGCTACAATTGGTGCGCGAGCAGGGACCCTATCAATCGTCCAACGTCAGAGGGAACATTCCTGACTAGAAACCTAACCGGAAAATGGCCGACCATATTGACACCACGTCATTACACAACATTTCAAGGAGCAGCTGATATCCATCGCACAGAAATAGGGCATAGAGTAGACAGGCACCACCCGAGAAATCCGAAAGCGCATAGCAGCACTCATCATCATCATCATCCTCAACTGCTATTGGAGCATAGGGTCTCGACCACCGACTTAAATCTTATTCTGTTAGGTTCAGTTCTTGTGATGTCATTCCACGTATATCCTGCGTCTTCGAGTTCATTATCAACAGTTCTGCGCCAAGTTTTCGCAGGTGCACCAGGTCGCCGGCTTATTTACTGGAGGTCTTCTGAGAGTGTGACCAATCCACGACCATTTACGCTTGGTTATTTCTGTGGCAGCCTTAGGTTGATTTATTCTAGACCATAAGTCGTCATTTGAAATTCTTTCCGGCCAACGAATTTTCAGGATTCGGCGCAGACATTTATTAATAAAAACTTGTAGACGTCTCGCAAGCATAAAACAGTACTGATTTAACATTCGAATTGAACAGTCGAAGCTTCATTTTTAAAGATATTTGGCTGGACCTCCACACGTTTTCCAGTTGCCCAAAAACCATTCTTGCTTTGTTTATGCGAGACTGAACGTCCTCATCTGCACCGCTCTTATTTGAGACAATACTACCAAGATAAACAACGGACTCTACACCTTCGATTTCATTTTCGTCAACCGTAAGAATCAATGGCCTTGATGAAATACTATAGCCGCATCTTATGACTTTGGTTTTCGCTGTATTGATGCTTAGTCCGGCCTCCTTTGCATGTGTGTTGACGGCTTCTAAATTGTGTTGGAGGTCAGTACTTCTGTGGCTTAGCAGACAGACATCGTCTGCATATTCTAAATCCCCTAGCTGAGTGAAAGGCGTCCACTGTACACCGTGTCCACCATTTTCTGCGTTCCTCATAATCTCGTCTAATGCCAAGATAAACAAGAGCGGCGAGAGTATGCACCCCTGTCGCACCCCGCTTTTAATTTCGAAGGGTTCTGAGAGGCACCCATCGTGACTGACCCGGCACTTAAATTCGGCATACATTGCCTTTATAATGTTGATTATTTTATTGGGCATCCCTCGTTTTCGTAGTATTTCCCAAATATTTTTCCTGTCGAGACTATCAAAAGCCTTTTTAAAGTCGATAAAAAGTAAATAAGCTGATGTTCTGTATTCACAGCATTGTTCAACAATGATTCGGACGGTATTTATTAGATCAACACAGGATCGGTTTTGTCTAAAGCCAAACTGATTTTCTCTTAGAGTTCCGTGCACCGCCTCTTGAATTCGGGACAGTAAGATCGTGGAGAACACTTTGCTAGGAATCGAGAGTAAGGTGATACCCCTGTAGTTGTTACAATCAGAGGTGTCTCCCTTTTTTGCGACTTTTACAAGTATGCCTTCATTCCACTGACGAGGGTAGGATTCTTCTTCCCATACCTGACTGAAGATTGGAAGTAAGGTTTCACCTGCGGTATCTGGATCTGCTATGAGGTATTCAGCATATATGTCATCAGTTCCTGGGGCCTTGCCCTTTTTTAAGGACTTGATTGCTGAAATTATTTCATTTTTCGTAGGGGGCGCGCTGTTTACCCCATTGAAGTGGGGTTGGTTGTTGTAGTTTCCAGCAATAGTGTTGGAATTTAAGGTCGCTTCACCTACAGGATTATTTAATACTTTCTTGAAGTGTTCCACCCATAGACTCATTTGTTGTTCGCTTTCAGTAATAAGATTTCCGTTTAAGTCTTTTACTGGTTTTTGACCACTCCTGTATTTTCCGGTGAGTTACCTACTAATCTCATAGAGTTCCCTCATATTATTTAATCTGGCTGCAGCTTCAGCTCGACTTGCTAATGTGTCAGCCCATTCCCTCTTGTCTTTTCTAGCAGACTTCTTAATTAGCTTGCATTTTTCTTTATACCTTGCGGATAACTGCCTTGCTTCCTCCGTGTCATTGTTGTTCGTCCGTCTGAGAAGCGATTCTTTAATTTTCCGCCGCTGTTCAATAAATGTCCACGTATTATTTGTTAGCCATACTTTCTTCGCTTTGTTTTTGTGTCCAAGGATACTGCTACCAAGTTCTTGGTAGATATTATTAACGGAGTCTAGCCTGTCACCTGTACTACCACTCATGTTTACCTGTTCAACACGTTCACATACTGCGGCATTAAAGGCATTTTGATATTCTTCATGCTTTAGTTTCTCAATATCAATTTTCTTGCTCATTTTTTGAAGGTTTTTCTGTACTGCGGCAACCTTAAATCTGAAACTACCAGCTACAAGGTAGTGATCGCTACCAATATCTGCTCCTCTTTTAACGCGCACATCTAGCAAGGATGACCTCCATCTGCTGTTTATTAGTACGTGATCAATTTGGTTATTAGTGCGTTGATCCGGAGACGTCCATGTTGTTTTGTGGACTAATTTATGTGGGAATAAGCTTCCACTGATCACCAGACCGTTTTCACGACAAAATTCTATAAGCCTACTACCATTGTCATTCCGGGTACCAGGGCTGTGTTTACCCATGTATATATCTAGATCATCATTGTCAGATCCAACTTTAGCATTAAAGTCGCCCAGAATAACACATATGTCCCCTTGATTAATGTGTGAATTTACGCAGCTGTTGAGCGTATCGAAAAATCGTTTTTGATTTCGTCATTTTGGCTTTCTGTTGGTCCATAAACATTGATGATGACTAGTTTCCTTGCTCTAGTGCGGAGTTTAAGTATCATAATTCTGAGCTTATCGGCACCTATTCAATGATACTTTTCGCTATTGTACTTGTTATTAAAAAACCTACGCCGCTGGTGTGACTCTCTCCTTCATTTCGGCCCGAGTATAGGAACGTTGTTCCTTGGTCATTTATTCGGCCATATCCTGTCCATCTGCACTCTTGTATGGCTAATATGTCTATTTTGTATCGCTGCATTTCCCTCCGTAGCTGTCCAAGCTTAGCACTCTCATAGAGGGTTCGTACATTCCATGTACATATTTGTGTTTTATGCTTCATGCCGATTCTGTGATGTTGGTTACTTTCAGGAATATGATCTTGGTCGTTCGTTTCAGTTTCATTCATCCTAATATTAAAGCGTGAATTTGGCACCTCCACATCCGATGTGCCAGCTGCCGAAGCAGAGAGATTGTGTCGCAAATGCTGGTTACCCCGTGGAGAATAGTTTCCGTTATCGTTTTGATCCATGCTAGAATATTATTTAAATTTCAATCAGCGAGCGATGAGTTCACAGATTTCTCGAAGCAGGCCGCTCCTTACATGGAGAACAGACGCCCACCTGCCGGCTACTCGGCTCCCAAAGAGGCGACAGGATTTTTTTTTGTTTTTTGTTTTTTGTACTTTGGTTTATTAACGAAGTGTCCTTCTTCGGCCTGTGTGGTCCGCGGGAGATATTTGATTTCTCTCCTACCACCCATATCTGGGAGGCATTCCCCTATCCGCCACCTGGAGACGCGCCCTCTAGGGATTTTAGGCTCCCCCCGAAGGCATAGAAGCACTGGCTTCGAAAAAAATATGTTGACTCGGAAATACGCGCAAAATTTTTATCCCTAGAAGCCGTTTATAAGGAAACTACAGACACGGGTGAGGTATATGAGGCTACGACACCGATTCCTTCTAGGGATTTCAGGCTCCCCCTGAAGGCATAGCAGCACTGGTTTCGAAAAAATATGTTGACTCGGAAATACGCGCAAAATTTTTATCCCTAGAAGCCGTTTATAAGGAAACTACAGACATGTATATGAGGCTAAGACACCGATTCCTTCGAACGGAGGCCGATAGAATATCAGAGCAAACCCAGTTCCGTTTCCTCCCAGGAACACAGCACCCCCACAACAGTACTTATCGTCATGAATGGCGGTACGATTTAACGGTACATCTCAAGCACCGATCGTTATATTCGCACCCATCATCGACCAGGCAAGAAAGTGGTAAATGAAATATGCAGGTGGACGGGACCCTTTAGCTTTCATCGAACGAATAGAAGAATTAGCCCAGTTTACACGCTAAACATGGACCTTCCCCAAAAATGATGCCCGAATTGCTAGGTGGCGATGCCCTTCAATGGTACCGCAATAACTACGTACACTGGAGCAACTGGACGACCTTCAAGCGCGACCTTTTAAACTTCTTCCTACCAGCCAGGTACTTCGAGCATCTCGAGGACGAAATACGGCAGCGAAGGTAGCACGCCCGCGAAAGATATAAAGGCTATGTCCTAGCGATACAGGGCTTCATGAGATATGTCAGATACAGCAAGGAGCAGCTCCTGGAAGGAATCTTCCGCAATAGCCACCCCGATTATTTACTCTATATTCGCCGAAGGGATTTCAACACCCTAGACGAACTCATCTTCCTAGCCGAGGAATACGAAGGTATCCACGAAGGTTACCGACGGACATCAAACGGATCATGTCGCGAAGTAGCAAGGCACGTCGTTGGTGCCATAACTACAGTTTCATCACCGCAGTCGGAACGATCACCGCACCAGCAGCCCCCGAGCATACAGCGCCACACATCACCAGAAACTCGGGTTTCCGTTCCCAACAGCGTATGTAGAAGGTATGGCCAAGAAGGACACTATGCAAGGAGATGTCGTAACCCACGCAAAATTTTTTGTTGGGAGTGCGGTCGGAACGATATACGCACAATTGAATACTGCCGTCGACGTCAGGGAAACGACGGAGGGCTTCACCAAGGATAAGGCGCGGTGAGCACACTGAACCCAGCGCCGAATCAGTAGTAGTCATGTTCCAGGAACACGGTCGCCTTTACGCCCCAGCTCAGATTAGGGCATTATCGTCGCAGGCAGATATCGACACAGAGGCCTCAAGGAGTTTCGTTTCAGCCACCCTCGCGAATCACGTGGTGAGTTCTGGAAGCGGAGAGAGTGTAAGATGGGCCATCGAAATAACAATGGCCAACGGAGTTAGCAGTACAATCTTCGACGCCGTAAGGACAGAGGTATGCCTCTGAAACACACAGTCTTACATGTGATGCCCGGGACAATTGACGATATTATACTTGGCCTAGACACGCTAGGGAGCATAGGATCATCCATATCATGTGGAGGAGGCCACCTCATGCTAACCAGACCCCCTTGTTCAGCACCAACGCCAGAGACCATTCAGAGTATAACACCACTGAGAACGAGTAACGACACGCACGACATCATTGAAGAAACGTCAGGGACCATTCAGAGTATAACACCACCGAGTACGAGTGACGACAGGTACGACATCATTAATCGAATTAACGACGACGTACCCAGCAATAAACACGATGGTATAGAAGGCCAGGCGGATCGCATACGACATACAACGACGACGGATCCACAATGCAAGTGGTGGCACAAGCGTGTCAGCGAAGTACGCACCAACCCGGAGAAATACGCGGACTATACGATACAAGATAGACAGCTATACCGCCATATTCCCTGCCGGTCACACGACGAAGAGCCGGCACCATGGAAATTGTGTGTGCCCACACCACTCAGACAGCGAGTATTACAGGAAAATCATGACATACTAAGCGCGGGACACATGGGTATCCGCCGGACAGTAACACGAATCGTCAACGATATTATTGGCCCGACATGTTCCGTGACATCAGCCGGTATGTACGTCAATGCGGATCCTGCCAGAAGTACAAGGAAACACAACAAAAGCCAGCCGGAAAGATGCTCTCACAGGTAGTCCAGGAACCATTTTCCATACGAATGCATACGATTTGTCCGTAGTTCTAGTAGCAATTATTGTGAAGAGCGGGTGGAACATTGTAACCTTCGGTGGGTGCTTCAACGCTGCCTTCGTTTAGGATGACGTAGGCAGCTTCCGTCTAGAATCTGAGCACTCTCTGAGCATTGATTACCGGTCGCCCCCTTTTACCTGACCTGGCTTGAAACCTTCCTTAGTAACATTTTTAATTTTTCCTGTACTCTGCGCAGTATTTTTCGATCGGGTGAGCGTCATTAACTTTATGGATCTTTCAATGTTTAATCTTTAAGCTGTTCATTAATTGATATTCTTGATTCTTGTCTAGACAATTCTACACTGAGAAGAAAAAATGGTTACAAATAATCTCACAACATTTTCAACCGTTTTTGAAGTAAATTTTTAAAAGATTATGTGTTAGCCTCGGAGGGCGAATAGGGGTTTTTTATAATTATATTAATTGTTATTTTAGTGGACTGTATGTTATTTTATATGTTTTTTTATGTATTTGTTCTTGTAGAATAGAGGATGCTAAGCAGCTGTTACACTTTTTCATGTATTTAATTTGGGGGCGAGCACTGCGGCTCTTAGGTATTGGCTGAGTTTTGAGCCACGTTATTTTCCTATGAAAAACCCCGATTTGGGATACAATTTTTAAACTTTGTCTTTAGAATATTTCACTAACCTTTTGAGAACAACAAGCGCACTCTGTAGTTAATGAAACAAAAGAAAAATGTTCATAGTGTACGTCACTTAAACAGATTCTAACAGTCTTAGTAGGCGTTGCCACGTGCTTTTTTCAGGATAGTTAAATACAATTTTTAAGTCAAACTTACGAAGTTAATCATACAATTGTAGCTTTATAAATGACGGAAATATCCCATTTAGTATTGATATCACAGAATTATATTTTATTTTGAAATGATATTTACTTTTTACAGGAGTATTAGTGCATTACAATACATTTCTTTAAATAAAAGTTATGGCAAAAAAAAACGTGTGATAGTGACCCATCGGAAAAATTGGCTAACGGATAGACCGATGAATGGATGAGCAATGCTAACGTAAACTATTTTTCAGTTGAGACTACCGATTTTTTTCGGTTGACTTAAGTAAGACATCCCCGAAATCGCTAGGCCTTTCACGGATCAAGTCGATAGTGGCTACCGAAAAAATCGGATTTTTTTTGGTGAAGTTCGATTTTTTACGGAGTGCTACCAGAGTGCTATCGATTTTGTATCAACGACTCATAGGTTCGCTATGAAGCAGATACCCATACATCTTCGCTATAAAATCAATGACACATCTGTAAGCCGGCTATAATAAGCCGATAAGAAACCGATAACTCAATCATTATAATTCGCTGTCGATAGTCAGCTGATAATCAAATAATTGTTTTTCGGTACCTGTCATAGACAAGAAGCCAACGAAGCTCCTGTTAAAAGCACGAAATTATTTTTATACTCAGTTGAGCAGAGCTCACAGAGTATATTAAGTTTGATTGGATAACGGTTGGTTGTACATATATAAAGGAATCGAGATAGATATAGACTTCCATATATCAAAATAATCAGGATCGAAAAAAAATTTGATTGAGCCATGTCCGTCCGTCCGTCCGTCCGTTAACACGATAACTTGAGTAAATTTTGAGGTATCTTGATGAAATTTGGTATGCAGGTTCCTGAGCACTCATCTCAGATCGCTATTTAAAATGAACGATATCGGACTATAACCACGCCCACTTTTTCGATATCGAAAATTTCGAAAAACCGAAAAAATGCGATAATTCATTGCCGAATGCGGTTAAAGCGATGAAACTTGGTAGATGGGTTGACGTTATGACGCAGAATAGAAAATTAGTAAGATTTTGGACAATGGGCGTGGCACCACCCACTTTTACAAGAAGGTAATTTAAAAGTTTTGCCATCTGTAATTTGGCAGTCGTTGAAGATATCATGATGAAATTTGGCAGGAACGTTACTACTATTACTATATATGTGCTAAATAAGCAAAATTGGACGAAGAACACGCCCACTTTTAAAAAAAAAATTTTTTTAATTCAAATTTTAACAAAAAATTTAATATCTTTACTGTATATAAGTAAATTAAGTCAAAATTCAACCCCAGTAATGATATGATGCAACAAAATACAAAAATAAAAGAAAATTTCAAAATGGGCGTGGCTCCGCCCATTTTCATTTAGTTTGTCTAGAATACTTTTAATGCCATAAGTCGAACAAAAATTTACCAATCCTTCTCAAATTTGTTAGGAGCATAGATTCTATGACGGTAACTGTTCTCTGTGAAAATGGGCGAAAGCGGTGGAAGCCACTCCCAGTTTTTATACACAGTCCACCGTCTGTCCTTCCGCTCGGCCGTTAACACAATAACTTGAGCAAAAACCGATGTATCTTTACTAAACTTAGCCCACGTACTTATCTGAATTCACTTTATCTTGGTATAAAAAATTGCCGAAATCCGACCATAACCACGCCCACTTTATCGATATCGAAAATTACGAAAAATGAAAAAAAAAATGCCATAATTCTATACCAAATACGAAAAAAGGGACGAAACATGGTAACTGGATTGGTTTATTGACGCAAAATATAACTTTGGAAAAACTTTGTAAAATGGGTGTGCCACCTACCATATTAAGTAGAAGAAAATGAAAAAGCTCTACAAGGCGAAATCAACAGCCCTTGGAATCTTGGCAGGAATACTGTTAGTGGTATTGCATATATAAATAAATTAGCAGTACCCGACAGATGATTTTCTGGATCACCTGGTCCACATTTTGGTCGATATCGCGAGAACGCCTTCACATATACATCTAAGGGCCACTCGCTTTTAAAACCCTCATTAATACCTTTAATTTGATATCCATATCGTACAAACACATTCTAGAGTCTCCCCGGGCCCACCCTAATGGCGATATCTCGAAAAGGCGTCCACCTATAGACCTAATGCCCACTCCCTCTTAAAATGCTCAGTAACACCTTTCGTTTGATACCCATATCGTACAAACATTCTAGAGGCACCCCTAGCCCACCCTAATGGCGATATCTCGAAAAGGCGTCCACCTATAGACCTAATGTCCACTCCCTCTTAAAATGCTCAGTAACACCTTTCGTTTGATACCTATATCGTACAAACATTCTAGAGTCACCCCTGGCCCACCCTAATGGCGATATCCCGAAAAGGCGTCCACCTATAGACCTAATGCCCACTCCCTCTTAAAATGCTCAGTAACACCTTTCGTTTGATACCCATATCGTACAAACATTCTAGAGTCACCCTTGGTCCACCTTTATGGCGATATCTCGAAAAGGCGTCCACCTATAGAACTAAGGATTACTCCCTTTTTAAATACTTATTACCACCTTTAATTTAGAGTCACCCTGGCCCACCCTAATGGCGATATCTCGAAAAGGCGTCCACCTATAGACCTAATGCCCACTCCCTCTTAAAATGCTCAGTAACACCTTTCGTTTCATACCCATATCGTACAAACATATTCTAGAGTCACCCCTGGTCCACCTTTATGGCGATTTCTCGAAAAGGCGTTCACCTATAGAACTAAAGCCCATTCCCTTTTAAAATACTCATTATAACCTTTCATTTGATACCCATATCGTACAAACACATTCTAGAGTCAGCCCTGGTCCACCTTTATGGCGATATCCCTAAATGGCGTCCATCCATAGAACTATGGTCTACTCTCTCTTAAAATACTCTTTAATACCTTCCATTTGATACACATGTCATACAACCACATTCCAGGGTTACCCTAGGTTCATTTTCCTACATGGTGATTTTCCTTATTTTGTCACCATAGCTCTCAACTGAGTATGTAATGTTCGGTTACACCCGAACTTAGCCTTCCTTACTTGTTTCCTGTTTAAGTTGCCTCTGGTAGAAATATTGCTCCCTAGACGTACATCCGTATGTGTACACATCGAACTTCCGATTGAGTGGTACTCAAGATCTTTTTTTTAATATTTTGTATTTCATAGAATACGTGAATGTAAATATGTATTGTCAAAGTATCATTATCACTGCGAATGAAACACGTTCCATTATTTTATCCTATACAGAATGGTAGTGGCGCTGGAGATCTGGTAATACGTGGAAGTAGTCATCCTGGTGATAATCCTTTTTACAGCAACATTGACAGCATGCCGGATATTCGACCACGGCGGAAATCCATACCTCTTGTGTCAGAGCTTGTGAGTATCAAGAATACATTAATATAAGTCAATAAATCGCACGCCTAGAAAATATAGTGAAAGGAACGTCAATGAAATATATCAATGTATAACGTATAGCTATGGGAAATAAAGTCAATTAATGTTATGGTTATTGAGTTCAAATAATTTCAAATTCCTGATAATTGAGGAGTTGCGAGCAAAAAGCGAACTTCTTCGAAAGTTACGTTTTGAGATTAAGATGTTTGAAACATTTGAGATCCTACATATGTGTGTCCATTTGTCGTTTTTGTATTTGACACATTTTCTAAATTTATATCTCCCGTGATAGAAATTAAGGATTGGCGTCGAAGTCCATATCAATCTATTTCAAAGACGTTTATACTTTTGGATAGCATAAACTCTAAAGTTTTTTATGTATAAAGGCTAACATTTTTGATTCTCAGTTTTGGATCAATTTATTAAAATGTAAAGTTACGTGCCTAGAAAATTACATGCTTATAGTAATTCATATAAAAAAAAATGTTTTCATGTCACAACAAAACCACGCAACTTGGACTTATGATATGATAACACTATGACTCTATGATATTATAACACAAATTTTTTGTTTCATACATTTACAAATATTTTAAAAATTACGAAATTTCAGAGTCCATTGATTGGGCAATGCAAATTTTGGTGCAGCTTCTAAGGATATTTTAGAATTGGTCTGTGGTAACTTTTTGACCAAAATTGGAATATGTGCAGCAATAACGGGGATATTTTATCGGAGTGCTACCAGTTACTTGCTTTTGTAGTTCACCCATTTAAATGTTTTGATACATTTTAAGTTACGTTGTTTTATTTTGGTTTGAGTTTAAGGTACTTAGGAATGATATAAAAAAAAAAAATGGGTTGAAGTCCTTAATAGATTTTTTCCTCTGAATTCCGAAAGTCCATAGCAAGACAAAAGCTCGTAAGTAAGAGTTACGTGTTTCTGTTCTACCTAGGGAGATATTATATCTCATATATCGTCGGCTAATATTCAAATGCCATGATAAATTTTAAAGAAAACAAATTTTAGATGACAAAATGATTTCTGCCTCACTTTTCATATATGACATTAATGCCAGCTTTAAAAGGTAGCTCAAATGGTATTAATTCTCGTTTTAAAATTTTCTCTATAAGCAAGGAAATTTTATTTCAAAAGCAAAACCCTCTATCAGCATACATGTATGATTCAATCCGCAATTTATCTGTGTGTTGATAGCGTTTAGCTCGGTGGTAGTAGTTCTCGACAGCCGTGCTGATGATTGGCAAGGCGCAAGTTGGCCGTGAAATAGGGGAGCAGAATAGCTTCGAGTGTCTTGACTACTGACGATAGGAGAGACATCGGACGACAAGATTCTTCTACGTACCAGCCTCGCCATTTTCCGGGGGTGACGAAGGTGGTCAAAGACAGGTTGAAGACATTTGAAACCCTCTTTGCCAAGGCTTTAAGCATCGGCATAGCTATACTGTCTGAGCCTACTGTTTTGGATGAAATAGCATGCTCGATGGTATCTTCAACCCCTTTCGCAGTGATAGTAATAGTGGACGCGCTGTATTTGTGCTGGTGTGCGCGTTTTTTGACCCGTCGTCTAAATATTTAAACTGTGGAATGCGATGTGGGTTGAAACAAAAACCCCAACCACAGACAACCACGGCACATTACTGCATTAATGTTACATCTAAATCGAGAAGAATTGAATAAGAGGTGTCGCACCATGTTGGACATCCCACCGCATTACTCTGTAGACTGTCGTACTCCCAAAAATATTGGGTGTGACGTTCGATCAGGATATCCCTTTTATTGAGCATGCATTTGCAAATGAGGTAGAGACGCCTATTATCACCCAAAAAGCAATTGCATGTCACGCGTCCCCGATATGGCCGCCAAGCCCAAAGGTGACTCACTGGAAGAATATAAAGGCCTGTCAAAACACCGCTCTCAGAACAGCTACGGGCTGTCTTCTTATGTCCCCAGAACACCATCTACAAAGTGTGGCGAGTGTAGTCCTCATTCGGGAGGGAAATGAAATGCTGATCAAACAGTTTCTGTTAAATATCCAGAAATCTGGTCATCAAAACAGACATTTGATTGCAGAGGCCCCACCTCCTAGGGACTTGGGCAGTCTGCTCTGTAAGCATTGTGGAGAAAAACGGAACCTCAGAACTCAGCCGTATGTAGAAGAAAAAACACAAGTGATACACACAAAAAGACGTCGGACCTCTATGCCAGATTTTACCCAGCTAACCTCGTTTTTAACGTTAAATACCCGGAACTCGAAGAAGATAAAAGCAATATCCCTAGGGAGACGCTCGTCGCTCTAGCTTAACTTGGATCTGGATACTGTAACAGGTAAACTCTTACCTTTCCGGAATCAACCCCGTCACACAAAATGCCACCAAACGTCTTGTCAGTTGCAATGTAGAACCAACGCCTTTAATATCCATCTGTTGTTATTTTTGTTGTAGCAGTGCTTCGACCCATCCAATACGACCAATCACAAATTGTCATCAATGTCCTCTAACGGGAGCCCAAGGAAACTTGCTATTTCAACAGGGGTGGACCATAATGAGAGGGTTGTTAGAGGCGTTGATTCAACAATAAAGTTTAAAAGATGGTTGGCGTCATGTGGGGACACATTACAAGCAGGACATATGTTTTGTATGTCGGGGTTATTTCTGGATAGGTGAGAGTTTAACCTGTTACACAGATCGAAGTTAAGCTAGAGTGACGCGCGTTTCCCTAGGAAGATTGCGTTCCTCCTCTGCTAGTTTAGTGTATTTTTCTTTGAGTGCAGGATTAACCGGGCAATTCGTGGCATAGAGTTCCGACGCTTGTTTGTGGATTTCAATGAGGACTCGCTTGTGCTTTTTAGCTTCATTCGGCTGTCTTCTCAGGTGCCCTATTTCCTCATAATGCTTACGGAAAAGACTCCTCAAGCCCCTGAGCGGTGTAGATTCATCAATCATATGTCTGTTGGGATGCCCAGGTTTCTGCGAATTCAACAGAAACTGTTTGGTTAGCATTTCATTTCACTCCCTAATGGGGAGTATTCTCGCCTCATTATGTAGATGGTGTTCTGGAGACATAAGAGGACAACCCGTGGCGGTTCTGAGGGAAGCATTTTAGCAGGCCTATAGCTTCTTCCAGTGAATAGTTTTAGGCTTGGCGACCATATCGGGGACGCGTAGCATGCAATCGGCGTGTCAATTGCTTTGTAAGTGGTAATGAGCGTTTCTTTATCTTTACCCCAAGTACTGCTAGCAAGAGATTTGAGGATTTTATTTGTTCTCTGGATTTTTGGTACAATTGCGGCTGCATGCTCACCAAAATATAGATCCTGATCGAACGTCACACCCACGATTTTGGGGTGTAATACAGTCGGTATCGTAGTGCCTTTAACGTGGATGTTCAAAATGGTCGACATTTGGGACGTCCCTGTTGTAAATTAGGTCGCCGATGATTTAGTCGGTGACAATGTCAGGTTTCGCGAGGTGAAGAAACCGGGGAGATATTTTGTTACAAAGCTCATCGATCTGTGGGCCGGGGCCTGTGACCACTATTGTGCAGTCATCGGCGTAGGAAACGATAGTCACTCCTTCTGGTGGCGAAGGTAGCTTTGATATGTAGAAGTTAAACAAAAGGGGGATAGGACACCATCCTGTGGCACTACTTGTTTAATTCTTCTTGGTTTGGATATTGAGTTCCTGAATTGCACCGATGCCTGCGGACCAGACAGATAATTTGAGGTCCACCTCATAAGACTTGGGAGAAGGGGTGACCCTTCCAGGTCTTGCAGTAGCGTGCCATGTTTGACATCAAAAGCTTTTGACAGATCTAACGCAATGAGTATTGTTCAATAGTGGGGGTTTTGATTTAATCCGCAATTTATCTAAGTACTAATGGCATTTACCGCGGTGGTTTTGCTATGTAATTTTCGGAAGCTTTGCTGATGATTGGCTAGTTGCAAATTTGCTTTAAATTAGGGGAACAGAATGGTTTCTAGTGTCTTGGCTACTGGCGATAGGAGAGAGAGAGAGATATCGGACGATAAGAATCTCCTATGTTAGCTGGTTTCCCAGGCTTTAATAACGGAACCACCCTGGCCATTTTCCATTTTTCGGGGATGACAAAGGTGGAAAGAGACAGGTTGAAGATATGCGCTAAATATTTGAAACGCTCTTTACTAGGTTTTTAAGCATCGGCATGGCTATGCCGTCTGGGCCCACTGCTTTAGATGGTTTAGCATGACCGACGGCATCCTCAACCTCTTTGGCGGTGATCGTAATTGGGCACGCGCTGTATTCGAGATAAAGGCCAAAATGTGGACCCGGGGACCCCTAGAATGTGTGTGTAATATGTATATCGTATATGAAATGAAAGCTGTTGATGAGTGCTTTAGACGCGCACATAAACACAAATTCAGCGCGTCACCAATCACCATCACCGCTAAAGAGGTTGAAGACGCCATTGGTCGCGCTAAACCATCCATAGCAGTGGGCCCAGACGGCATAGCCATGCCGATGCTTAAAAGCCTAGGGAAAGAGGGTTTCAAATATTTAGCGCATGTCTTCAACCTGTCCCTTTCCACCTTTGTCATACCCGAGAAATGGAAAATGCCCAAGGTGGTCCCGCTACTAAAGCCTGGGAAACCAGCTAACACAGGTGAGTCGTATCGTACGATATCTCTCCTATCGCCAGTAGCAAAGACGCTTGAAGCCATTTTGCTCCCTTATTTCCAAGCAAATTTGCAGCTAGCCTTTCATCAGCATGGCTTCAGAAAACTCCATAACACTACCACCGCGTTAAATGCCTTTAGCACCCAGATAAATTGCGGTTTAAATCAATAGCCCCACCATAGAACACTATCAAAATCTTTTGATACGGTCAACCATGGCTCGTTACTGCAAGACCTGGAAGGGTCTACCCTTCCCCCATGTCTTAAAAGGTGGACCGCAAATTATCAGGGTGGTCGGCAGGCATCGGTGCAATTTAGAAACGAAACATCAAAACCAAGGAGAATTAAACAAGGGGTACCACAGGGTGGTATCCTATCCCCAATTTTGTTTAATTTCTACATATCTAAGCTACCTTCACCACCGGTAGGAGTCACAATCGTTTCCTACGCCGATGACTGCACAATAATGGCCACAGGCCCAGAGATCGATGCGCTATGCAATAAAATAAACGGCTACCTCCCTGATCTCTCCAGTTTTTTCGCCTCGCGAAACCCGGCATTATCACCGACTAAATCTTCCGCGACCTTATTTACAACATGGACGTCCCAAATGTCGACCAATTTGAACATCCACGTCGATGGCACTACGCTACCGACTGTAATACACCCCAAAATCTTGGGTGTGACGTTTGATCAGGACCTACATTTTGGTGAGCACGCAGCCGCAATTGTTTCGAGAATTCAGAGCCGTAACAAAATCCTCAAATCCCTCGCTGGCAGTACCTGGGAAAAAGATAAAGACTACATACAAAGCAACTAGCCAGCCGATTACGTGCTACGCGTCACCCATATGGTCGCCAAGCCTAAAAAGTACCCACTGGAAGAAACTACAGGCCTGCCAAAATACTGCTCTCAGAATCGCCACGGGCTGTCTTTTTATGTCCCCAGAACACCATCTGTATAATGAGGCGAGAATACTCCCCATCAGGGAGAGAAATAAGATGCTGACCAAACAGTTCCTGTTGAATACCCAGAAACCTGAGCATCCCAACAGACATCTGATTGATGAACCAGCACCGCCTAGGGGCTTAAGGAGTCATCTCCGTAAGCATTTTGAGGAAATACGGCACCTGAGAACCCAGCCGTATGAAGCGAAAAAACACAAGCAGGTCCTTGTTGAACTCCATATACAGGCGTCGGACCTTTATGCCGGGAATTGCCCGGTGAATCCAGTACTTAAAGAAAAGTATCCACAACTCGCGGAAGAGGAACGCATACTCCCCAGGGAAACGCGTGTCACTCTTGCTCAACTTCTTTCTGGATACTGTAACAGGTTAAACTCTTACCTATCCAGAATCAACCCCGACATACAAAATGTATGCCCCGCTTGCAATGTGTCCCACATGACACCGACCATCTCTTTAATTGTAATGTGGAACCAACGCCTCTAACACCCCTTTCCTTATGGTCCACCCCTGTTGAAACGGCAAGTTTGCTTGGACTCCCGTTAGAGGATATTGATGACAATTTGTGATCGGTCGCGGCTGTTAGGTGGGGCGAAGCATTGCTACAACAACAACAACAACAAGTGCTTTAGTAGATGGTAATTTTCATATCCCTGGCTGACTAGGGTCTCGAGAAATAGGCCAAAACGTGGGCACGTGAACGCCTAGATAGTGTTTTTACATTATTGGTATCAAATTGAAGCTGTTGATGAGTGCTTTAGTACAGGGTAGTTTTCATACCTATTGGTGACTAGGGTCTCGAGATATAGGCCAAAACGTGGATCAGGGTAACACTAGGATGGGTTTTTAAATTATGGATATCAAATTGAAGCTGTTGATGTGTGCTTTAGTACAGAGTAAGTTTTATGCCGCTGGGTGACTAGGGTCTCGAGATATAGGCAAAAACGTGGACCCGGATACACCCAGAATGTGTTTTTACATTATGGGTATCAAATTGAAGCTGTTGATGTGTGTTTTAGTACAGATTAAATTTTACACCGCTGGGTGACTAGGGTCTCGAGATATACGCCAAAACGTGGATCAGGGTAACACTAGGATGTGTTTTTAAATTATTGATATCAAATTGAAGCTGTTGATGTGTGCTTTAGTACACATTAAGTTTTATACCGCTGGATGATTAGGGTCTCGAGATATAGGCAAAAATGTGGACCCGGATACACCCATAATGTGTTTTTACATTATGGGTATCAAATTGGAGCTGTTGATGTGTGGTTTAGTACAGATTAAGTTTTACACCGCTGGGTGACTAGGGTCTCGAGATATACGCCAAAACATGGACCCGGATATCCCTAGAATGTGTGGGTATTATGGATATCAAATGAAAGCTGTTGCTGAGAACTTTAAAGTAATTTTCATTGTGATATTCGATTTAGTCGCATCAGCCTAGCAAAACTGATAAATATGCATGCGAAACCGAAATACATACATGAATTAATAATACCCACATACCTATTCAAATACGTCCTATTCGATTTGCCTGAAATTTGGTATATAAATGTGCCTATATTAGTATTTACGATGCTTTTTTCCGGCAATTAGACCAGAGACGGTCTGGGACTGTGATTAGGGCTAGGACTGGGACTGAAACTGAGACTGAGACTAGGAGTGGGACTGGGACTGAGACTCGGGATGGGACTGGAACAAAATACATTTGGGAAATTTTGGCCGTAGTGCTTTTGTTTAGCTATATTTTATTAAAATACTTTGTTAAAAATAAACGACTGTGAGCACACAAAGAAATCTATTCGTACAATGGCACTATTGGGAATATCTGCACTGCATTATCGGCAGTCGCTATTGTACGCTAGATGGCAACGCAAGCTGTAAGTTTTAATTGATTGACAGCAGTTACTGTTATACGCTAGATGGCAACGCAAGCTGTAAGTTAATAGAACAGCTGATTTCTTTTGATATTTGATAAGATACTTTTATATTGGTTGCGCAAGATGCGCACGGGTCAGGCTCGTGTGTATATAATCACTATCTTTAAGTTAAGAATTAAGCGGTCCAACGGAGTGCATTCAACCAATTTTAAGTTAGTTATTCGATATAGGGGTAACTATTATTAACTATAAACGCGTCTTGAGTAAATATAAATTGTTAAATTAAAAAATAAATTAATGTAAGGCGCGATAAGCTCCGAAGAGATTTTAGGCAGAGCTTCTCTTCCAATTTATGTCGTACTCCTTTTAATATTGGTAAAGTGAAAAAGAATTTTTGATTTTTAATTTAAAAATCGGACCTCAAGCCAGCCACACAAGAAAGTATTTTTTTATCATTTTCCACAACTTTGTATGGCCCTTCAAATTGTTGCGGCAAATGCTTTTTATTGGTAACGCGTATAAAAACATATTTACCATTTATTAAATCCCTTGGTATATATGTAAATTCCAGTATCAGAATTTTGATTATGTCTTAAATTTGAATTTAAACTTTTAAAATTCTCTCGTAATAGTCATGTTTGTTCTAAAGACAGTTCCCGCAGTATGGTTCGCATTTTAAGTAGGCAAAAGCAAGGTT
The DNA here is from genome assembly GCF_040869045.1 of Eurosta solidaginis. Classification (NCBI taxonomy): domain Eukaryota; kingdom Metazoa; phylum Arthropoda; class Insecta; order Diptera; family Tephritidae; genus Eurosta; species Eurosta solidaginis. Next base: position 20,675,745 of record NC_090324.1, read on the forward strand.
TAAAAATCTGCCACATTAATGCGCAAAGCTTATCGAAAAAATTGATGCATTTAGGTTTGTGTTCGAGGGTTCTGGTGTAGATGTAGTCTGTGTTTCGGAGACATGGTTTTCTGCTGGTTGCAGTGATCAATTATTTGCTGTAAATGAGTATAATCTATATCGTGTGGATAGAATCGGGCATGGTGGGGGAGTGGCTATTTATGTCAAGGGTGGTATTTCATGCAAACTTGCCTATGCGTCTCCGGCTCTAAGCTCGATTGAGTATATTTTTTTGGAAATTTTTTCAAAATCTGAGAAACTGCTCATTGGTTGTGTATACAGACCCAACAAACAAATTGATTACATGCAATTTGTAGATTTTCTAGAGAATGTATTGATCGGCTATAGCAAAATCATTTTGACAGGGGACTTTAATTGTAATATTCTTACTGATTTAAAATTTCCGCTGACTATACAAAATTTGGGCCTTTTTCTTGTAAACAACACTGAACCAACCCACTTTCCCTGTTCTTCTAGTACTATTTTGGATATTTTTTTGGTAAACGATGCGTCTAAAGTGTTTTTGTATGATCAGATTTCAGTTCCGAATTTCTCCAAACACGACCTGATATTCTTAACGTACGATTTTCAATTTGTTAGAGCCATTTCGTCTTATTCATATCGTGATCTTAATAACATACAGTACCAACAACTCGGTGCAGCCGTTAATGACATTAACTGGAGGTCTATTTATCAACTGGCGTCTGACAATGACCAAATCAACTTCATTCAGAAAAACATAAGTATGCTCTTTGACCAATTTGTCCCTCTTGTACCAAAACCTACTAAATCTGAAAGACACCCGTGGTTTAACGCCTATATTCAGAAATTAATTGAAAGACGTAATAGAGCGTACTCGGTTTGGAAGAAGACAAAGTCAGAAAGTGCCTTCACTAACTATAAGACTTTGAGAAGAGACGTTACCAGAAGTATTAAGATTCATAAACGGAAATACTACGAAAACCTATTCAGTACAGCTATTGGCTCTCAACAAACCTGTAGGCAGATTCGTAATATAGGAAGCACTAACAGAAGTACGATCACACATGATAATATAAATATAAATGCCAATGAATTGAACCGAGATTTCGTTAGCTTGCTTTGCAATCAGAGTAATGCAAACTACTCTCGCTATAGTGCTAGTTCTGATTTTTCTTTTTCCGGTTTTGGTTTTCAGTGTGTTGATGACTGCGACGTTGTCGATTCTATACTGTCAGTAAAATGATTTGCCGTCGGCCTTGATGGCGTTCATCCAAAATTTGTTAAATGCCTATTGCCAAAAATTCTACCATACCTCACTTATGCTTTCAATACAGTTTTAACCACGGCGGTCTTTCCAAAATGCTGGAAAGAGGCGAAAATTATTCCCATTCCAAAGCCCAATTGTTATTTTAGGCCTATCGCTATTTTGCCATTTCTGTCAAAAGTGTTCGAACGTATAGTGAATCGGCAGATAAACTCGTTCGTAAATAGTAACTCCCTAATTAGTCCATACCAGTCTGGTTTCAGGAAAAATAGAAGCTGTATCACTGTGCTATTAAATGTCTCGGATGATATAAGGCAGAATATGGACCATGATCGTGTTACCTTTCTTGCTCTTTTAGATCACTCGAAGGCATTTGACTCGGTCGATCATGCATTAATTTGTTTTAAGCTTAAGCACCTTTTTAACTTTTCTAACCCAGCTGTAGATCTAATCAAGTCGTACCCCAATGAGAGATCCCAATCAGTAAGTGTGGGTAGTTCTATGTCTGACCTATTGCCTGTAACTAAAGGTATTCCGCAAGGATCTATACTTGGGCCTTTGCTTTTCGTGTTATATATAAACGACCTACCAAATGTTCTTAAGCACAGCAATGTTCATATATATGCAGATGACGTGCAAATATATCTAAGTAGTACATTCGCCTCCATTGAAACTTGCATACGCAATCTGAACGTCGATATATGCCTATTAAATGAATGGGCTAGTGATAATGGACTATTCTCAAACCCCAGTAAATCGCAGTGCATCGTTATCTATAAGAAACCCTATGACCTTAACCGCTATCTCAAAGTAATGCTAAAGAATACTGAGATACCATTTGCCGTCACCGTAAAAACCTTGGTGTTACTTTCAATAGAACATTGACGTGGAACAATCATATTTTTGCAGCAATAGGCAAAGTCTATGGAAGGCTAAGAGTACTGTGGATTACTCAGCACTTCCCACCATTTAATATAAGGTTGTTCTTAGCGAAGTCATACTTGATTCCAACGTTACTTTATGGTTGCGAACTTTATGCGAATTGTGACAGTGTCTATATCTACGACATTAGCCGTTACGAACACATTTCCGAATATGCTGTGAAAATATGTTGTGTCCCACTAGAAGATCTACTACTACCGTTAAATCTTAGTGAACGGCTAAAATTCACAAGATCAGTGCGCTCCTCACAAATATTGCATTTGGCATTCAACTCACGAACATCTGAGCGTCAATTTCTTGTTTCTGCGGTTCGTCTTTGGAACACGTTACCGATGGAGATTAGAAGTATCAAGGGAACATTGTCCTTTAAAAGAGAACTATTGCGTTATTTTGTTCAACAAATTTAAATATTTTAAAATGTGACCCTTTCTTCCTATAAACTTTCCACACTTTCCTACACCTATTTTTCTTTATCTTTTTCTACTACCTATTGCCCTTACAACCTCATAAATCCTTCTTAATATTAAAATTTAAACTATTTAAAATTTTTTAAACACACTTTGTATCCACGTATGTTTACTTTGTTTTAAGTCCTATTGTCAAACTTATGGTTGTTGTGTTTGATTCCTTAAATAAATAAATAACTAAAATATCTGTGGGAGAAAAATTTTCGTGAGAAGGAACTACTAATTCACCGGGAAGACGTAAATTTTGTCCGTATACCATTTCTGGTGACGTAGCTGAAATACATATCAAGAAGAATTTCCGAGCTCTAGGCCACACATATATATATATTAGTAATAAAAATGCAATTAATTATACCATATATGTTGTATTTATTTATTTTGTCGATATTTTCTCAAAACCTCAGAGCCAAAATTAGAAATATACAAATAAACAAATTTGAGAGGCTCAAAGACAAACAAACCCAATTACTTAACATACAAAATGTACCCGAATGGTTTCACATTACCAAAAATATTAGTATACCGACGGATGTACAGTGGAGCGGATGTACAGGGAGAGCCTGGGACTGAAATACTCCATACCAACAACTTATAAAGAATTTCCGTTATTTAAGCTTATCGCAGACGGCGAAGACTTTATACAGACGATAAAAGACAAAGAGCAGCAAGAGATTGAGAGGAACAATTTGACTACATTAATACGGGACCACCTCAATAGAACAAACATTAGAGTGCGTGATAAATATATTTTAGATACCTTACAAAAGACAAAGAAATTCTTCAAACAAAATAACCATCTCTTAGTTCTCAATGCAGACAAAGGAAACGTAACAGTTGTAATGGAAAAATCCGATTACGATAGAAAATTGCAAACATTAGTTAACGATATTTCCTCATACCGTGTTTTAAAACGTGATCGCACGAGATCGTAAAAAAACTGTTCAAAAACCAAATGATAGATGAAAAAGAAAAATATAAACTAATGAACAGAACGGCCAATGCACCCAGATTGTATGGACTACCAAAGATCCACAAAGAAGGAACTCCACTTAGACCTAAATGTTCGTCCATTAATTCTCCGTCGTATAATTTGTGTAAATACGTGGTTAATGTCCTGAAAAATATCACTAAAGAGTCCAAGTACAATGTTCAAGACACGATTGAGTTCAATAATAAGATTGAAAATACATATATTTATGATGATGAGAGTCTGGTATCGTTTGATGTTATGTCCCTATTTCCTAGTATCCCAGTAGACTATGCCATAGAGATCATATCGTCCAAATGGGACCAAATAAAACCCCACACAACCCTTAACCAAGAGCTATTTTTAAGTGTTGTACGATTCTGTATAAAAGATAACAGATACTTTAAGTACAACAACAAAGTTTATGAACAACGATCGGGTATGCCTATGGGATCACCAGCATCACCGGTAATAGCCGATATAGTAATGGAGGAATTACTATTGAAATTTGAGGAAGAATCACGGCACAAACCTCGTCTGCTCACAAAGTACGTTGACGATTTATTCGATATTGTGAAAACCGATTCCGTTGAAGAAATGCTGGGCCTCTTGAACTCATTTCATAACTCAATAAAATTCACATCTGAGATGGAAAATAATGGAATGTTGCCGCTTCTGGACACGGTAGTAACAAGAAATAACAACCACCTAACCCTATAAAAAGCCTACGGCTTCCGGGAGGTTAATAAATTTTAACTAGAAACATTATAGGAGTATAATAATAAACACGGCCAAAAATTTTATCAGGCGAGTTCTCTCTATCAGCGATAGAATATATCACCCGAAAAATATAAGCATCATCAAAAAAATACTTCAAAACAACGAGTTTCCGATCCACTTTATCAATGGTTATATCCACCAATTTTACGCTACGAATAAAAACAAAGAACAAAACATAAAGAAAATATATAAGACTGCCGTATTTGTACCTGGTTTGTCTAACCGAATAAAACATTCAAACAGTATGACAAAGAAAAATTCCAAACCGCGTTCCAGTATAAAAATACCCTACAACAAATATACAGCAATACAAAAAGCAAAATCGAAAAATACGAGAAATTCGACGTAATATACAAAATTAAATGTAATGGCGACGGGTCCCACGTATGGAACAAAGTATATGTGGGTACTGCTAAATCAAAACTAAAGACAAGGATTTCCGCTCACAAATCGAACATCAAAAATCGCGACCACTCTAACGACAACAGAACGGCTTTATCGCAACATTGCAAGACCACGGGACACTCTCCGGACTTAGAGAATGTTACAGTATTGCAAGAAGAAAAACAATATTCCAAGCGGTACACTCTCGAAATGCTACATATTATCAATACACCTAATGACATACGCATGAATTTTAAGAGCGACACCGACAACATCGCTCACACATACAGACATTTGGTAATGAATAGAAGTTAGCAACAATAATGCTGAGGGTGTCCAATAAGTTAATATATACGTTGTTGTTAGCAGATATTTTGTTTATTATTACTGTTTATTATTTGTATACATCTTTGTTTCTGTTTATGATATTCTGTGTTCTGCTTGAAATTTTAAATTAGTCGGCAAGGTGCATTCACAAGTGTAAGTGTCAGATTATGTTTGTGCATTTGTGGTTTTTATAGAAAAATGTATCTTTTACAGCCCTGAAGATGATTTCTAATTGAAATCGAAATATCGACAAAATAAATAAATACAACATATATGGTACAATCAATTGCATTTTTATTACTAATATATATGTGTGGCCTAGAGCTCGAAAATTCTTCTTGATATAACTTTTGAAAGGCCGAAAATAAAAGTAAAAACAACATCAAGTAGCTAATATACTTTCCTTATATATCGATCGTAAACCCAAAAGTATTCTCGGAATCCCATCATACTAATTACCGACTCCATTTCTTGCCATAATCGTTGCTTTTAATTGTCTATTAAATCCTTCTAGCATACCATTTCCTTGAGGATGATATGCAATTACGCCAATTCTGAAAACAAATTTGACGTAAATTGCGTTCATTGATCAGTAGTGATTTGTAAAGGAACTCCAAACCGCGAAATATATTCTCTTAAAAATTTATTTGCAACTACTGTTGCTGAAATTTCCCTGAATGCATAAGCCTCTGGCCAACGTGTAAATCTATCAATTATTATTAAAATATAACGATGTCCTTTCGAACTAGGCAGTGGTCCGACAATATCTAAATGGATATGTTCAAATCTTTTGTTAGGTATTGGAATTTTGGTAACTGGAGATTTGGTATAAATATTTACTTTGGACTTTTGACAATTTATACATTCTCTCAACCAAATGTCAATTTCTTTGCTCATTTTTGGCCAATAATATTTTTTGATAGTAAGTAAGTAGCTCTGACTCCAGGATTCGTAGTCCCATGTAGCATATTAAACACTATCTTTCGTAAATTATTCGGTACAAATGGTCTAGGACTTTCACCTGTCATTTCGCAACAAATATTAAAATTTAATAATTTAAATTCAAGAAATTTAAGATTATGTGATCTATTTGAAGATTTTAACTCATTTAATTCTTTGTCTTGACTTTGTTCATATTGAAAAATTTTGAAATTTAATTCTGTTTTTTTAATAGCTTAGATTCAAAAGCTCGAGATAATATGCCAGCTGTAACATTCTCTTTACCTTTTATATACTGAATATCGGTACTAAACTGTGCAATAAACTCCATATGCCTAGTTTGTCTTGGACTTCGTTCCATCTTTGCATTTAAAGCAAATATTAAAGGTTTGTGATCGTTGAAAACTGTAAAATTTCGCCCTCCTAAAAGGTATCTGGAATGTTTACTGTTTAAATAAATAGGTAGCGAGTAGTACTCTGTCAAATGCACTGTATTTAGTTTCGGATGAAGAAAGTTTTTTTGAAAAGAAAGCAAGAGGTTCTGAAATCCCATTAAACCCTTGATGTATAACACCACCAATTGCTGTGTTAGAAGCATCTACATTTAAAGAAAGTTTTACATCTTTGTTGATGTGATTTGACAATGTCTTAGGGGCAAACTTTTCTTTAATGCTCTCGAAAGCCTTATTTGATATGTCGTCCCAAATTAAAGTCTTGTCACGCCTTTTCCTCGTTTGATTTATTAAGACATATAATTTTGACGTAAACTCCGCTAATTTTGGTATGCACCGATGGTAGTAGTTAACCATCCCAATAAATTTTTGTGTCGGTTTAATTTTCCTCGGGCGCTCAAAATTTTGAATAACTATTACTTTTTCTTCAGGTGGTCTAATACCTGTATACGAAATTTTATGACCTAGAAAATCAACGTTTGTAACACCAAAAATGCATTTGCAAATTAAAACATGCAATTAAACCATATTCTGTTAGACATTGGTAAAGTAAGCTCAGATCTTTAAAATGTTGTTCTTCATTTTCACTTGCAACTAGCAAACACAAAATCTAAACCATTAACTACTTCACTGATAAACCTTTGAAATGTTTGAGCCGATTGCGGTTTTATAGATATCTTCTTCAGCCATTGGAATTTGATGGTAGACTCTGACCAAATCTAATTTTGAAAATATTTTCTTATTTCTGAGATTCATATTAAATTCATGAACGTGAGGTAAAGGGTAACGGTCAGGGTAACGGTCTGTTTTTGGTACTAGGTGAAGAGGTAATGCAACTGAAGAATTTGAAGGCCTACAAATACCTGTTTTAACTAAAAAATCAAATTCCGTTTTTGCAACTTTGTACTTTATCGGATCTAAACGTGTATAATTATTCACTTGCTAATAAAGGGCACAATTTAAATTTTTATGTATAAAATCGTATATTCACAATTCCGCAAATTACAAAATAGAACCCGATTTATAATTTAACATGAACTTTAATCACATTCAATGGAAAAAATAAAACTTTAAATAAAAGACTGCGCGACGGCGGGCGGGCGGTAAAAATAAACGGGCGAACGTAGCTGGCACGATGCGTTTGCGTGGGTAGTTTTAGATAAACTAAAAAATGAGAGTGGTGAGCGCGGTGGTGTTTGCAGGCACAGCTGGGCTGTGCTGCCTGCGCCTGGCCGCACTGGCCGGGGGTTGCCAGACGAAGGGGGTGGACTTAGTCCGAAAATTGCATCATGTCTTCAACATGCTCCCAGGGTAAGACGCTCTGCAGTTGGCTCCGGCAAGGACAAGAGTGGCGCGCCAATCAGGAAATGCCCTGGGGTTAGGACTAGGGGATCCATTGGATCTTCGGACATAGGGGAGAGCGGTCGGGAGTTGAGGACCGCCTCTATGCGTACTAAGAGGGTAGTGAGCTCTTCGAAGGAGAAATTCTTGTTTCCTGCTACCTTCGTAAAGTGTATCTTGAAACTTTTCACTGCCGCTTCCCATAGACCACTCATGTGTAGAGCGTATGGTGGGATGAATTTCCATGTGAATCCGTGAGTTGCATACTATTCGGCGACGTTTGTAGCGACTTCCTTGAGGAATGTGGTGAATTCTCTTTGTAGTACGCATTGTGCGCCGACGAACGTTTTTCCGTTGTCAGAAAATATCTGATGGGGTAAGCCACGGCGGCCAGTGAAGCGGGCGAAGGCTGCGTTGAAGGCGTTCGTGGTGAGGTCAGCGCACACTTCTAAATGAACAGCCTTTGTGGAAAAACAGACGAACACACAAACGTAAGCTTTCACATGCGAAGCTCGGCGAAGGGGTGAAGTTTTTACCAAAAATGGTCCAGCATAGTGGACTCCTATTGTATGGAAGGGTAGGGAATATGTTGACCTCTCGGGTGGCAGGACTTCCATAATCTGCCTTTTCATGTGCTGTTTGTAGATGGTGCAGGTTTTGCAGTGGAAGATGAGCTCTTTGACCTTTTGCTTCAAACGTTGAACTGTGGCTTTACCATTCGGATCATAAGCCGTTTTTCGGCGTGCAGCATGTTCGAGTGGAGGAAGTCCAACAGAAGACAACAAAATCGAGAGTTTCGGGTATAATAATTGGGTCCCGCTCATTAAAGCTACATGTGGCATAGGCTAATCTTCCGGAAACTCGCGAGATTCCTGAGTCATCTAACATAGGGTTTAATGTCAGAAGGGTGTTTTTTTTTTGGGTAAGGGTCCTGCCGTTTGAAGAAGCTCTATCGTGTCTCCGTAATAATTTCGTTGAGTTTGAATGATGATTTTGTTTTTGGCATCATTCAATTCGGCGTAGGTGAGTTGAGCGTGGTTGGAACTTTCACTTTCCTTGCTTTCCGGATAAACCGCAACATATAGGCCACGACTCTAAGCGCTCGAGAAAACGATGAAAAACGGTCAAGTATATCTTTCTTTTCTTCCTGCAGGATGTGGAATACCTCCACATATCGTTCTTCGGGGGGAGCTGGGTGGTGAGATATGTCCTTTGGCCACGAAGTTGATGGATTGATTAGCCAATTAGGTCCTTCCCACCATAATGGACATTGGACTAAATCCTGAGGCTTGCAGCCTCGAGAGCTCAACTCCGCTGGGTTATCGTTACTGGAAACGTGACTCCAAGTGGCGTTGTCGACGTTATTAAGAATTTCGGATGTCCTGTTGGCGACATACGTTTTCCAGGTATGGGGTGGTTTTTCTAACCATGCCAGTACGATGGCAGAATCGCACCAGAGAATGAGTTCGTGTTGGGGTAGATTCAGCCCACTTCGGGGCTGTTTCACTAATTTGGAGAGTAAGGCTGATCTACAGAGTTCTAACCGTGGAAGACTCACGGTTTGAAGTGGTGCTACTTTGCTTTTAGCAGCTAGCAAATGGGATTAAAAACTATTTTCATTGGTTTGTACCCGTAAATATATACAGGCACAAAATGCTTTTTCCGAAGCATCTGAGAATCAATGCAGCTGGATTAGTTTATCGGGGGAATACTGTACCCACCTAGGGATTTTAATTTCTCTAATGTGGGGTAAATTTTCATATATTGAGGTCCATTTTTGTAGAGCCCCGGGCTTCACGTCTTCGCCCCAATCCGTTGCTTCCATCTAGAGCTGTTGCAGCAACATTTTTGCAAGAACCATTATTGGCGATAGCCATCTTGCGGGGTCAAACAGTTTCGCAACTGCTGATAAAATCTGCCTTTTCGTAGTGGTGTTTGCTGCCGATATACGTATAGGTGAAGGTGTCGGTTAGCACGTTCCACTGAATTCCAAGGGTCTTTGTGGAACTCGAATCGTAGAATTTAAGAAAGTCGACGTCTAGCAAATCAGGGTCGGGGACGGGTTTTAAAATTTCAGGCTGATCATCTTTCTCAAAGGGAACCCTGCCGATTTTAAAGCTTCGATAACTTGAGGCATGGAGTTCAAAGTGGACTGTATATTATGACGGCCTGACAAAATAACGTCCACATACGTTTCATTCAATAAAATATTTTTTGTGAGTGGATATTCGTCTTGACAGTCGTGATGGACCTACACCAAGGGTTCGAATTGCCAAACATGGCGCGTAATTTACACCAAAGGTAACTGTTTTTAGTCGAAAATCTTCTATCGGCAGAGTTGGGTGTTTTCGAAAAACGATTCGATGAAAATCTTTATCTTCTTCATGGATGAGTATTTGGCGATACATTTTCTCAATTAAGTCATTTTGTAGTATGGGGCCTGTATGGAGGACGTCGTTCAACGAGTTACCAGAATGTGACATTTTTGATGCGTTGAGACGACTCGCACTTTTGTGGTTTTGCTGTCGGATTTTATGACAGCATGATGGGGTAGATAAAACGATAGATATTTGCCATCTCTAATTATCTCTTGTTGGGAGGCGGATTCCATATGATCCATGGTTAAATATTCATTAAGGACTTCCAAATATTTGTCTCTTAATTCGAGTTTTCTTTCGAGGGTGGGTTCGATGCTGATGTACTGCTGTTGTGCTGCAGGTCGTGAATAACCGAGTGCCAGATTGGCTGGAAATTCCGATTTGAATGGTAGTTTGACTCTGTAGCGTCCATCTTCCTCACGAATTTTGGTTTTCCGGTAGAACGCTTCGCAGTATTCATCATCTGCTGATCGTTGTTGGGTTTGGTGAACTTCTTCCTGTTCCCAAAATTGTCTCAAAAGATGACTGAGGGGTCATCGGTGCATTCCGTAACGTGAGTGCTGAAGGTTGGTACCTTTTCAGCTACAGGGCCGCTTAATATCCATCCGAATATTGTGTTTTGGGCAAGTAGTGTTCCACTCGCATTCCGTTGGAGCCCTTCGGTGAGGATTTGCGGGGTGATATCGCTGCCGATTACTACATCAATTTTCGATGGTATCGAATACTGGGGATCGGCTAACCGTAATCGGGACAGTTCTTCGAGATCGATGCTTGAAACTCTGACTGTGGGCAAGAACTTAGTTAGTTTGGGCAAAATTATTGCTTGTGCCTCTATCATTTGGGTTAAGTCTGCCGAACAGAATGTTATCTGGCAGACTTTATTGGCATTTTTCACAACCGTTCCCCCCATTCCAGATATCTGATGGAGAGACTATTTTGTGGGTAGGCCAAGAAGCTGGGATGATCTACATGTTTTTTGTGAAACTTGGTCTATTAAGGCACGAATTTTATGAAATTCGCCAGCATAGTATACTGATTCTACTGTTGTTGGTAGTAGGGTAGTTCCATGATTACTCGAAAAGAGTGCAGAAACCGGGTTTTTGTCCTGAGAATGTTGGGAAGAGGTGGCTCTGGCGGCTGCTTTCGATGCTGAGGGCCGCTCGTCGCCCGTTCTCCTAGGGGTGCCGATTTGGGCACTTTTGAGCTCTGGGGTTTGGTTGTGATTGTTGGGGGTTGGGCTGCAAATGCAGTAGCGCTGATAACACGTGAAACTACTTTTACATTCGTTCTAGGGGTGTGACGTTGACAAACCGTTTTCGCAATAACTATTTTCTCTCACAAATGTGATTCGGTATGATATCGATAAATTCCTAAACCTGACACAAGATTTGACTGCGTGCTATTGATTGCATAATCTACACGAAGCCGTTTTATTGAACTCCGTGTGATATGCATGGGTTCTATTATTGTTAGATTGGGTCGACTTTTGATTCACCGTTCGTGGTGTAAAACTCGAAAATTGGGGTTTCGCCTTGCCTGCTCTTTAGGCACTTAAACATTCTACTACCTCGTATCTGCTGGTGAGGAATTTATTTGTGTCCTCCCAAAGGGACAGCTCCTTCCGGGTAGCTGAGGGATTGTTCCCATAGTGAAAGGCTTTCACTTGGCAGCTTGGATGAGCACACGAGGATCGGGTCCCAGTCCGTTGTCGGGATTCCTTGGGTATTAAGGGTAGACATGCAATTGTTGATAGTGGTCTGGATTTGGATTTGTTCTCCGTTTTCCGCGAATATTGTGGGCAGATTGAACAACATCTTCAGTTGGTTGTCGACGAGTATCCTTCTGTTTTCGTACCTAGATCTGAGCGCTTCCCAGGAAAGCTAGAAATTATTATCGCTCAGCGGGTATTGTTTTACAATAAGTCCAGCTTGTCCTTTTGTTTTCAGGCGTAGGTGGTATAATTTTTGAGCGGGTGATAATTTAGGGTGGTTCTTATAGACTGCCGTGAACATATCTCTGCAGGATGGCCAGTCCTCGTATCCACCATGGAAGACTTGGGTGTCACCTGCAAATAACAACCATTTAAGTTTGAGTCATTTATTGGGTGTGCGGGTATTTGTTGTTGGTTGGTGCTAGCAGTGTTGGAAGTTTGTAAGGCTTCCATAATTTCAGATTTGCATGTTTGATAGGTTTCCATGCATTTAGCAAATTTTTGCTCAACCGAGCCGCTAACATCTGTGTAATTATCTCAGAAACTTACATCTCGATGGGACTCTAGCACTTTTGCCCATATTTTATCAAGGTCTTCTAACTTGACCTTAAGCATACACTCTGATAAATCGGAGCTTGGGAGGGTGATTATCTTGAGCAGTAAACCTCTAATTGGTTACGGCAATATATAAATTCCTGCAGGCATTGGTCTGCAGTGGTAAATTTTTGGGATTCGTTTGTCTTTGTCATTATAATTTAATGTAATTTATCAAGAAATAGGAGCTTTTATTAAGCTGTGAAAATCGAAAAAAAATTTGTCAAAAGGGCAAAAAAAATATATTTTTTTTTTGAAACCAGCTTAATACGCTTGGTTTTTAAAACGGACTTGTCTCAGCGCTTCTGAGTACAAGTAATTTGAGTATATAAATGGGTGGGTGTTCACTTGTTTTTTTTTTTTGGGTTTTTTCTTATATGTACTTGTCTCAGCGCTTCTGAGTACAAGTAATGTGGGTATATACGTATGTATATATATAATATATGGGTAAAATATATTTGCCGATAAACTGTGGTGTACCAACAATACATTTTTGGTTGCAAATGCCAATGTTCTTGATCTGTATTGACAAAGTAAATGTATGCAAAATGTGTAACCGATGATCTTTGTTGCTTCCCTCTATTATGTAGTTACATATGGTCATGCAATTACTTTGTTCAGGGTGGGTTTTTGGCTTATGCAAAAAGATATACAAGTGCGTGTGGGTGTTATGGGTGCATATACTTGTAGGTTTGTATGCAAACTTAATCTTGAGTGCACCGGTAAAATAAGCTTTAGGAAAAGTGACAAAAATTTGGCGAAGTTCGTTGCTATGGTTTTTTTATAAAATATATTTTATGTAATATATGTATATAAGGGTAAACTGGGCCGCGGTGAATTTCACGCTGGAAAAATATGTAGCTCGGGTGATATTACCGAACTAAGTGGGTATATACATATATTACATATATACGTATGTATTTTTATTATTATGTAGATATGTAGCGCAACGAACTTTTTGGGTATATAGAACCGGGCAGTGGATTTTCCGTTGGTACGGGAATGCAAATTTATTTATTGAAAAATTTATATGGGTTTTTGAAGGGACTGAACCTTTTGGTACCAGTGGGTAGGAATTTGAAATATTTTGTCGTTTGGCTTCATGATGTGGGTTATATACGCAGGGTCCGGATATTTAGAGCGGAGGGGTATATAAATTGGGGAATTTCAGATTTGGGGTCCGTACTTTGGAAGGAGGGAATATATATATATGGTATATATATTGGGTAACGAGTACTTACTCAGACATTTCTATTTAAAATGTGTTACCAGTGAGTTGTTTGTGTTGTCCTTTATTGTAATGCTCCTCGTTGTTGTTGTGATGTACCTCCTTGTTGGTGTAGTTACTGTTAATGTTGTTATTGGATGTATGTAGATATATGTTTTTGTTGCATTTTTTAAGAAAAATTTTCACCTCCACAAACTTTTTAAACAAAACTTAATTTTGTTTGATTTCTTTTGTAAATAAATGTTGTTCTTATGTTTTTTGAAAAAATAGATTTTGCTTTGTTTTTTTTTAATTGTGTATTTAAAATAAATGGTTTTATTTCTTTTTATTTAAGTTTTATTTTTATTCGAAAAAAAATTATTTTCTTAAAAATTTTCCACTTTTCTCCCAAATTTGTTTTTTTTCACCACCCTGTCAGCACTTTTGTATTTTGTGATTTGTATATGTATGTATTTGAGTATGTTTCTGATTTTTTTTTTTAAACCAGTAACCTTAATTTTAGTTTTATGCACTTATATGTTTTAATATGTTTTTATTTTGTTTGTGCAAAACTTAATTTTGTGGTAATAGAAAATTTGATGATTTGTGAAGTAACTTTTTTTTGTTGTCAACCCTAACATGCTTTTTTTATGTACTCATTTATGTGCACTATTGTTAAAGTTTTTTCAAATAATTTTTTTTTGTTAAGCATTTTATAGTTTTTTGGCCGTACCTAACCGCGTTTTTATGTAAAAATTGTTTTTGTTGTTCTTGTTTTTATTATATTTGTTTTTTTTTTTCACTTTTTATTTTTGGTCGCTAGTACGTTTTGGCCGCGAAGGACCATGATAATTATTCACCTGTTAATAAAGGGCACAATTTAAATTTGTATGTATAAAATCGTATATTCACAATTCCGCAAATTACAAAATAGAACCCGATTTATAGTTTAACATGAACTTTAATTATATTCAATGGAAAAAATAAAACTTTAAATAAAAGACTGCGCGACGGCGGGCGGGCGGTATAAATAAACAGGCGAACGTTGCTGGCACGATGCGTTTGCGTGGGTAGTTTTAGATAAAATAAAGAATGAGAGTGGTGAGCGCGGTGGTCTTTGCAGGCACAGCTGGGCTGTGCTGCTTGCGCTTGGCCGCACTGGCCGTCTGTTGCCAGACGGAGGGGCGGACTTAGTCCGAAAATTGGATCATGTCTTCAACAAAACATTTTGGTTTATGAAATGGCAGATTTGCTTCTTTAAGAAGCCGATGTATCATATTATGTTTTACCGGCATGGTATAATCTGGTTCCACAATCAATGAAGGAAATTCTTTTAATAATTTTGAATATTTATTACCAACTAAAAAAATGTCTGGGAGTGGAATATTACAAACACAAGAAATCGTATTAACAGAAAAACTTGTTGCTGGATAAACTAAACGTTTGCATTTAATGTCGACTAAGAGACCATATTTGCACAGAAAATCAGCGCCGATGATAGCTTTAGCTTTGTCAGCTTTTAAAAATGTGAATGGAAACTCGCGTCTTAAACCTAAGTTTATATTCAAAAGTTTTTGCCATATGTGGAAATTGTTGAACCGTTAGCTGATGTAAGGATTAAATCTGAAGAACATTTAGTATGAGGGAATTTCGCTACCGGAAGTACATATATTTCGGCAGCACTATCAGTTAGAAAATGTAACATGTTTGTTTTATCATAAATAAAAAGGCGACGCTTGGAAATATCTAAATTTCCGTTATTTGTCACCGCAACAACGCATGTCTTTAGTTTAACGAATTTTGATTTTTAAATGCACACGGCTGTTTACATTTTTGAGCTTTATCTGCAAACTTATAATGGTGTCGACACGACCAATTCGGATTGTTACGCGAACTAGATCTGGATTTATGTACTTTCATATCTTCCCCTAAAGTTATTCCTATTAACAGATCTGTATCTGGAATATTGGTTCATTTCTTATCGTATAGCACTCAATTCAGGGGAAAGTTACTGAAAATTTTTACACATAATATTGGTTGTCCTAACTAAATTCTCAATGATTGAATCTTGGGATTTTGAATTTTGAAAACTATTTAGAACTGAAAGCTCTGACCTATTAACTACTTCCCACATATTGTCAGCTAATTTTGTTAATTCATATATGTTATCTAAACTAGAGCTAGCTAATATTGCCTTCAAATTATTAAGCAATTTCCTCATCCATAATTTTCTTAAAATATCTTGACTAAAATTGGAGCCAGCAACTAGCAGAAGCTATCGATAAAATTCACTTACGATCATCCATTTCCGAATGTGACATAATTTTATCTAATTTTTTATTTTCCCTTAAAGAATGTCTTTCAATTAAGACTTCCTTTTATTGTTAAAATTTATTATGTTGTGGGGGATACTGAATATAATCTAAAATTGTAATAATAACTTCTTGATGTAGTGCTGTAATTGTGTGTTATATTTTGTAGTGTCTTGTGTAATGTTTTTATATTCAGCGTGCTTTGCACACAGAGTATATTAATTTTCATTGGATAACGGTTGGTTGTACAGGTATAAAGGAATCGAGATATATATATAGAGTTCCATACATCAAAATCATCAGTATCGAAAAAAATTTGATTGAGCTATGTCCGTCCGTCCGTCTGTCCGTTAAAACGATAACTTGAGTAAATTTGGAGGTATCTTGATGAAATATGGTACGTAGGTTCCAGAGTACTCGTCTCAGATCGCTATTTAAAACGAACGAAATCGGACTACAATCGATATCGATAATTGCGAAAAACCGAAAAAGTGCGATAATTCATTACCAAAGACGGATAAAGCATTGTAACTTGGGAGGTGGGTTAACCTTATGACGTAGAATAGAAAATTATTAAATTTTGGATAATGGGCGTGGCACCGTCCACTTTTAAAAGAAGGCAATTTAAAATTATTGCAAGCTGTAATTTGGCAGTCGTTGAATATATCATGATGAAGTTTGGTAGGAATATTACACCTACTACTATATATGTGCTAAATAAAAATTAGCGAAATCGGATGAGGAACACGCCCACTTTTTAAACAAAATTTTTTAAAAATCAAATTTAAAAAAAATTTCAATATCTTTACAGCATATAAGTAATTTATGTAAACATTCAACTCCAGTAGTGATATGGTGCAACAAAATACAAAATTAAAAGAAAATATCAAAATGGGCGTGGCTCCGCCCTTTTTCATTTAATTTGTCTAGAATACTTCTAATGCCATAAGTCGAACAAAAATTTATCAATCCTTGTAAAATTTGGTATGGGCATAGATTCTATGATGGTAACTGGTTTCTGTGAAAATGGGCGAAATCGGTCGAAGACTCGTCCAGTTTTTATACAAAGTCGACCGTCTGTCCTTCCGCTCGGCCCTTAACACGATAACTTTACTAAAAATCGATGTATCTTTACTAAACATAGTTCACATACTTATCTGAACTCACTTTATCTTGGTATTAAAAATGGGCGAAATCCGGCCATGACCACGCCCACTTTTTCGATATCGAAAATTTCGAAAAATTAAAAAATGCCATAATTCTATACCAAATACGTAAAAAGGGATGAAACATGGTTATTGGATTGGTTTTTGACGTAAAATATACATAATTTTAGAAAAAAATTTGTAAAATGAAAGAAGAAAATGAAAAAGTTCTGCAGGGCGAAATCAAAAGCCCTTGGAATCTTGGCAGAAATACTGTCCGAGGTATTACATATATAAATAAATTAGCGACACCCGACAGATGATGTTCTGGGTCACCCTGGTCCACATTTTGGTCGATATCTCGAAAACGCCTTCACATATACAACTAAGGCCACTCCCTCTTAAAACCCACATTAATACCTTTAATTTGATACCCATATTGTACAAACACATTACAGAGTCACCCCTGGTCCACCTTTATGCCAATATCTCGAAAAGGCGTCCACCTATAGAACTAGGGCCCACTTCCTTTTAAAATACTCATTAACATCTTTCATTTGATACCAATATGGTACAAACACATTCTAGAGTCACCCCTGGTCCACCTTTATGGCGATATCTCGAAAAGGCTTCCCTATAGAACTAAGGCCCACTCCCTTTTAAAATACTCCTTTCCACCTTTCATTTGATACCCATATCGTACAAACACATTCTAGAGTCACCCCTGGTCCACCTTTATGGCGATATCTCGAAAAGGCGTCCACCTACAGAACTAAGGCCCACTCCCTTTTAAAATACTCATTAACACCTTTCATTTGATACCCATATAGCACAAACACATTCTAGAGTCACCCCTGGTCAACCTTTAGGGCGATATCTCGAAAAGTAGTCCACCTATAGAACTATGATCAACTCCCTTTTAAGATACTCTTTAATACCTTCCATTTGATACCCATGATTTTCCCTTATTTTGTCTCCAAAGCTCTCAGCTGAGTATGTAATGTTCGCTTACACCCGAACTTAGCCTTCCTTACTTGTTTATGTTAAATTGTGTTTCTACGTGTATAAACCAAGCCTCTGGACAATTTGGTCTAAAAAGTGGCTTGACGGAGGTACCACAAATTTCAGTATTATTTTGATAGCATAAGGATTTACTAATTCTTCCTGGGAAGAATTATTCGGTAAATCAATAAGCGAATCATTTAAATTATGTGAGTGTAGAAGTGTGTGTATTTTGTTGTGGAGTATGAAACATTTTAACTAACCTGAAGGTAGAGTTTACAAATTTAGTAAAAAATTAAATATTAATATTGAAAATATTTATATTTTATAATAATTGTTTGAATAAACAAAATATATATATACTAGAAGACCCGGCAGACGTTGTCCTGCCCTAAATTTGGCCTATCTGCATACATTTTAATAAGCTTTTTCCGTCTGACTCTGCCCTCCCCCCTCTTCACTTTTTGCTAATCCTTTATTCACTCCTCCATCCGTCGTTTTCGCTTCATCTATCTCCATCTTCGTCTCATTCTATCTATTTCTCAATCTCCTTCTCTCTTTTCTCTTTTTTAAATTTATTCTCATTCTTCTGCATCCCTTATTGCCTGCCCCAGAGGGTGGTATGTATTTTATTCCAGTCCCAGTCCCAGTCCCACTCCGAGTCTCAGTCCCAGTCCCACCGAGTCTCAGTCCCGGTCCTAGTCCTAACCCAATCCCAGCCCGTCTCTAGGTAATATATTACTCTGTACTAAAGCACTCATCAAACGTCTTTCATTTGATATCCATTTTGTATAAACACTGTCTAGGCATTCACTGGCCCACGTTTTGGCCTATATCTCGAGACCCTAGTCACCCAGGGGTATGAAAATTACCCTCTACACAACTAAAGACTCTCCTGAATTAAAAAAAAATGCCATAGTACCTCTAAATCGCGGGCCCCCTCAGAAACCCCCTTCTCGGCGGGCCTGGTAATGTGCTATACTTGATATCATTCGCTATAATATTTTTTATTGATAAGCAGGTTGTTTAATTAAACACCAAGCAATTACACGGAAGTATATCCGCACCACTGAAAATATAAGTGCCACTGCGTATACGTAACATTTTATTATTACGTATAAACAAATAAAAAAATTTGCAATAATATTGCTACTATAAACTGAGATATAAAAATTTTGGATAATGGGCGTGGCACCGCCCACTTTTAAAAGAAGGTAATTTAAAAGTATTGCAAGCTGTAATTTGGCAGTCGTTGAAGATATCATGATGAAATTCGGTAGGAACGTTACTCCTATTACTATATATGTGCTAAATAAAAATTTTTAATAGTCAAATTTTACCAAAAAATTGAATATTTTTACAGTATATAAGTAATTATGTCAACATTTAACTCCAGTAATGATATGGTGCAACAAAATACAAAATTAAAAGAAAATTTCAAAATAGGCGTGGCTCCGCCCTTTTTCATTTAATTTGTCTAGAATACTTTTAATGCCATAAGTCGAACAAAAATTTACCAATCCTTGTAATGTAGGGGTATAGATGATTACTGGTTTCTGTGAAAATGAGCTAAATCGGTAGAAGACGAGCTCAGTTTTTATACACAGTCGACCGTATGTCCTTCCGCTCGGCCGTTAACACGATAACTTGAGCAAAAATCGATATATCTTTACTAAACATAGTTCACGTACTTATCTGAACTCACTTTATCTTGGTATTGAAAATGGGCGAAATCCGACTATGACCACGCCCACTTTTTCGATATCGAAAATTTCGAAAAATGAAAAAATGCCATAATTCTATACCAAATACGAAAAAGTGATGACACATGGTGATTGGATTGGTTTTTTGACGTAAAATATACATAATTTTAGAAAAAAATTTGTAAAATGAAAGAAGAAAATGAAAAGGTTCTGTAGGGCGAAATCAAAAGCCCTTGGAATCATGGCAGAAATACTGTTCGTGGTATTACATATATAAATAAATTAGCGGTACCCGACAGATGATGATCTGGGTAACCCTGATCCACATTTTGGTCGATATCTCGAAAACGCCTTCACATATACGACTAGGGGCTCCCTTTTAAAACCCTCATTAATACTTTTAATTTGATACCCATATCCTACAAGCTCATATAGAGTCAGCCCTGGTCCAAATTAATGGCAATATCTTGAAAAGGCCTATAGAACTGGGGCCCACCCACTTCCTTTTAAAATACTCATTAACACCTTTCATTTGATACCCTTATGGTACAAACACATTCTAGAGGCACCCCTGGTCCACCTTTATGGCGATATCTCGAAAAGGCATCCCTATAGAACTAAGGCCACTCCCTTTTGAAATACTCATTTCCACCTTTCATTTGATACCCATATCGTACAAACACATTCTAGAGTCACCCCTGGTCCACCTTTATGGCGATATCTCGAAAAGGCTCACTCCCTTTTAAAATACTCATTAACACCTTTCATTTGATACCCATATAGTACAAACACATTCTAGAGTCACCCCTGGCCAACCTTTAGGGCGATATCTCGAAAAGTCGTCCACCTATAGAACTATGGTCAACTCCCTTTTAAGATACTCTTTAATACCTTCCATTTGATACCCATGGCATACAGACACATTCCAGGGTTCTAGGTTCATTTTCCTACATGGCGATTTTCCCTTATTTTATCTCCAAAGCTCTCAGCTGAGTTTGTAATGTTCGCTTACACCCGAACTTAGCCTTCCTTACATGTTTGTGTTAAATTGTGTTTCTACGTGTATAAAGCAAGCTTCTGGACAATGTGTCCAAAAAGGTGGGTTGACGGAGGTAGCACAAATTTCAGCATTATTTTGATTAGCACAAGGATTTACTAATTCTTCCTGAGAAGAATTATTCGGTAAATCAATAGGCGAGTCATTTAAATTATGTGTGAGTGTAGAAGTGTGTGTATTTTGTTGTGGAGTATGAAACATTTTAACTAACTGGAAGGTAGAGTTTACAAATTTATTAAAAAATTAAATATTAATATAAAAAATATTTATATTTTATAATAATTGTTTAAATAAACAATATATATATATATATATAATTCAAAAGAAACCAATCTCAAAATTCTTTTTCCAAAAATGTAATTCTCGTCTCTTCTGGCTTAAAATTGTGCAATGGCTTTAAAATAACTCAAGTAACCGCTGTAAGAGACTATCCACATTTATTATTGAGATGTAAGTAAAATTTTGGAATAAACAAGTGTACATATTTATATCGACCTCATATATTTGTTTTGATGCATTTACTACGAGTATAGCGTGATGTTTTCTTGGATTATTGTTTCTAGTGTACGAGCGTACACGTAATAGTACAAAAAAGAGAAAAATAAAAACCATAGCCCAAATTTTACTTTTAACATTTTGCGAAACTGCGAAACGTATGTTGGCAATTGTCACTTTTGTTGCAGATTTTATTGTTGTTTGTGTGTTCAATGTTGCCATTCTGTTTTTCTCAGTTGGTTCGATTTCTGGATAATGTTGTTTTCCCACTCTAACTTCAACCAACCTGAAGTTCAATTTCTTCGTCTTATTTGCCAATTGGTATTTCTCTAATGCTATTAGTTTCAACTATGTTCATGCATTTCGAAAGTTCCCGAACTTTTTGCCATAAGTGTGTCTCGCGTTATTAAATGGGTGGCAATACTAGAGATGGACATTACAGGTCGGTTTTCGCTGTTTCAGATTGCGTTTACACATGCACTTGTAGCATGGCCGGGAATATCTAAACCATCTGGGCCCGGCGATTTAAGTTTAGAATACGTCTTCACCACCCATTCGATCTCGGTATCGGTCACCAAGCCCGGCACCACCCGCCCCGTGATCGAAGTGTGAGTGCTGTCTACTGGCTCTTCTAAATCATTTCCCGATGGGAAATGTGTATCGAAAAGCACCTCAAGGGACTCCTCACTATTAATTGACCATTCCCAATTCTCTTTCTTTATTAGTCCTTGGAAGCTTTACCATGAGATTCTCTTCCTGGAAAGTTCACGCTTGTAGATCCTCAGTAGTTCCCTGTACTCGTCCCGACACTATTTGCTTTCCGTGGTCTTTGCTAGCTTAAACATTTCTTTTACCTCTCTTTTGAGAAGACTCAGCTCATTGATCCACCATGGCGGCTTTGCTTTTCCACTGAATCTTCTTAGAGGGCAAGCTGTGTTATACGCAGTCATAAGCGTCGTTGTTAGGAATTGATTAGACTCCTCCAGTTCCTCCATGGCAACCTCTATGGATTAGGTTAGGTTAGGTTGAACTGGCCGGTCCGTGAGGACCTCACATAGACCGATTGAGTCCGTAGTGTTACCAGAAGTTTGTTTTAATGGCCAAATTGAAAACCCCTATCAAAAACCAGTACCTAGGTTATAAAATAACTCCGTCCTCTTGGCAAATACTAGAAGCTTCGTAAGACTTAAGCCACTTGCTGCTTCTAGATCTGACAGCTGTATCACTCCTAATAGCTGGAGTCTTGGCCTGGCAAGTGCAGGGCACGAGCACAGAACGTGCTCGATCATTTCCTCCTCAAACCCGCACTTCCTACATCTGCTATCACTGACCAAGCCTAATTTAAATACATGTGACGCCAGAAGGCAGTGTCCAGTCAGAATACCTGTCATGAGTCTACAGTCCTCTCTTTTTAATGATTGAAGCAACTGTGTTAGTCTAAGGTTGTAAGACCTACACATAATTTTCGGCATTTTAAAGCCCCTCGCTTGAACCCACGCTTTTCCCGCTTGGACAATCATGTGCACCTCTCGCCTTCGCTTAATCTCGCCCAATCTAATTGGGACGTCTACGGAGCAAGCTTCAAGGGATGCGCCCTTTTTAGCTAGTTCGACCGCCTTTTCATTCCCATCTATTCCCATATGCCCTGGGACCCAATATAGATGTATGCTTCTCCTGTCCCGATTCTCAGAGACTGCTTATACTCTGACACGCATTTAGATACTGTGCTATGCGAGATTATTGCCTTAATTGCTGCCTGACTGTTAATATAAAAGTAAATACGGTTGCAGCTTAAGCTATTCTCTTCCACGGTTTCTACTGCTTTGGTTACGGCTAATATTTCCGCTTGGAAAACGCGACAGTAATCCGGCAGCCTGTAGGATCTGCTTATTTCCGGATCAGCGTAGTATACCGCAGACTCCACTCCTTCCACTATTTTGGAACCATCGGTGTACAATGTATCGCCTCGTCCGCCATTTGCGCAACCTTGCGCCAACCGTCCACCTCTATTGTGGCCTTAAGATCTCCCTCGAAGCGCAGATAGGGAATCAGGTAGTCCTCTGTGGGTTGTTCCAGTTTTGTTTCTACCTATTTCTGGAATTTCTTCCAGTTCGTTGACCTAGGGTTTCAAAATGTTTTTCCCTTCTCTACCCTCTTTAGGGGGATGCTGAAGCTGATACACGCGTGGTCGGAGAATGATGGTCTATCCAAAACCATCCAATCAAACATTGCTATACCACGTTCGTAGCTCAATGTAATATGAAGAAGAGCTGGATGTTGGACCAATGGATGTAGGAACACTTCCCTTTCGGCTACCTGCAAATTGGTTTGCAGGATACAACAAAATAGAGATTCGACTATCTCATTCGTATCTCCTCCTCCCCAGGAATTGTGGTGAATATTTGCGCTCTTGCACTACATCCGTGGAACCTTCGCAGATTATGCCATGTAGCAAGTTGCCAGTATAAATGCCTGCTTATTCTTTTGCTCAACGGCCACTAATACGAAGTCCTCAATAGTGTAATTAGGTAGCATATATGAATGCAGCTGTTTCCTTACCATGACTACAGCTTGCACCCATCCCTCCGTTTGCGCGTAGTAAACGCCAAATCCGCGAGCGCTGAATCCATAAACCTTTCCTCCCGGTGGGAGCCACGGCTCCTGGATCACCGCCACCTCAAACGAACCCTCCTCAAGGGTAAGTAGGGGTTCGCTAGACGATAATTCACTGTGTTGGAGGTTTATCTGTAAGACTCGCGGCACCATTGGGCTGTTTGCTACCCTCCAACACCTTCTTCGTGGTGTCTTTGTCTTCCTTTTGGTTTAAAGCTTTCGAGGCCCTCTTCAGCCTCTTCCACTTCTCGCAAATTGCGATTGGTACCCTCGGGGCTTCTTTTCTCGGATCGTAAATGCTGAGCCGGTTGTTCCTCTGTGCGAATCGTAGCATAATTTGTCTTCCCGGGATGAGCACATATAAACGAGGATCGGGTCCCAGTCCGCTGTCGGGATTCCTTGGGTATTAAGGGTAGACATGCAATTGCTGATCGTGGTCTGCATCTTTTGGATTTGTTCTCCATTTTCCGCGAATATTGTGGGCAGATTGAACAACGTCTTCAGTTGGTTGTCGACGAGTATCCTTCTGTTTTCGTACCTAGATCTGAGTGCTTCCCAGGCAAGCTCGAAATTATTATCGCTCAGCGGGTATTGTTTTACAATAAGTCCAGCTGTCCTTTTGTTTTCAGGCGTAGGTGGTATAATTTTTGAGCGGATGACAATTTAGGGTGGTTCTTATAAAGTGCCGTGAACATATCTCTGAAGGATGGCCAGTCTTCCTATCCACCATGGAAGACTTCGGTGTCACATGCTGGTACTTTCAAATACAACCATTTGAGTTTGAGTCATTTATTGGGTGGGCGGGTATTTGTTGTTGGTTGGTGCTAGCGGTGTTGAAAGTTTGTAAGGCTTCCATAATTTCAGATTTGCATGTTTGATAGGTTTCTATGCATTTAGCGAATTTTTGCTCAAACGAGCCGCTAACATCTGTGTAATTATCTCAGAAACTTACTTCTCGATGGGACTCTAGCACCTTTGCCCATATTTTATCAAGGTCTTCTAACTTGACGTTAAGCATACACTCTGATAAATCGGATAAATTCCTGCAGGCATTGGTCTGCAGTGGTTAATTTTTGGGTTCCGTTTGTTTTTTAATGTAATTTATCAAGAAATGGGAGCTCTTATTAACCTGTGAAAATCGAAAAAATTTTGTCAAAAGGGCAAAAAAATATTTTTTTTTTGAAACCAGCATAATGTACGCTTGGTTTTTAATACGGGCTTGTCTCAGCGCTTCTGAGTACAAGTAATGTGAGTATATAAATGGGTGGGTGTTCGCGGTTTTTTTTTTTTTTTTTTTTTTTTTTTTTTTTGTTGAGACCCGCCTAATGTATGATGGGTTTTTTGTTGTATGTATTTGTCTCAGCGCTTCTGAGTACAAGTAATGTGGGTATATACGTAAGTATATATATAATATATGGGTAAAATATATTTGCCGGTAAACTGTGGTGTACCAACAATAACTTTGTGGTTGCAAATGCCAATTACTTGATCTGTATTAATTAAATGTATGCAAAATATGTAACCGATGATCTTCTTTGTTGCTTCCTTCTATTATGTAGTTACATATGGTCATGCAAATAGTTTGTTTAGGGTGGGTTTTTGGCTTATGCAAAAAGATATACAAGGGCATGTGGGTGTTATGGGTGCATATACCTGTAGGTTTGTATGTAAAATTAATCTTGGGTTCACCAGTAAAATAAACTTTAGGAAAAGTGACAAAAAATTGGCGAAGTTCGTTGCTAGGGGTTTTTTATAAAATATATTTTATGTAATATATGTATATAGGGTAAACTGGGCAGCGGGGTGTTTCACGCTGGAAAAATATGTAGCTCGGGTGATATTACCGAACTAAGTGGGTATATACATATATTACATATATACGTATGTATTTTTATAATTATGCAGATATGTAGGGCAACGAACTTTTTGGGTATATAGAACCGGGCAGTGGATTTTCCGTTGGTACGGGAATGCAAATTTATTTATTGAAAAATTTATATGGGTTTTTGAAGGGACTGTACCTTTTGGTACCAGTGGGTAGGAATTTGAAATATTTTGCCGTTTAGGCTTTATGATGTGGGTTATATACTCTGGGTCCGGATATTTAGAGCGGAGGATTATATAAATTGGGCAATTTCAGATTTGGGGTCCGTACTTTCGACGGAGGGAATATATATATGGTATATATATTGGGTAACGAGTACTTACTTAAACATTTCTATTTAAAATGTGTTACTTGTGAGTTGTTTGTGTTGTCCTTTATTGTAATGCTCCTCGTTGTTGTTTTGTTATACCTCCTTGTTGGTGTAGTTAGTGTTAATGTTATTTTTAGATGTATGTAGATATATGTTTTTGTTGCATTTTTTAAGAAAAATTATTTTCTTAAATACATTTTTTTTTTTCTAAAATTTTTATTATTTTTTGTTGCCAAAACTTCTTTTGTTGAGTGTTCGTGTTTTGTGCTTTCGTTCAAAAATTTAATCAAAATAATTTTCGCTCAAAAATTTTAAATTTTTATATTTTCTGGTTTTTTTTTTTCAAAAATATTTTTATTTTCTTTAAGCTTTTCTTTTTCCTTTCACCTCCACCAACTTTTTGCACAAAACTTAATTTTGTTTTTGTGTATTTAAAATAAATGGTTTTATTTCTTTTTATTTAAGTTTTATTTTTATTCGAAAAAAAAATATTTTCTTAAAAATTTTCCACTTTTTTCCCAAACTTGTTCTTTTTCACCACCCTATCAATTTTTTTTGTATTTTGTGATTTGTATATGTGTGTATTTGAGTATGTTTCTGGCTTTTTTTTTAAACTATTAACCTTAATTTTAGTTTTATGCACTTATATGTTTAAATATGTTTTTATTTTGTTTGTGCAAAACTTAATTTTGTGGTAATAGAAAATTTAATGTTTTGTGAAGTAACTTTTTTTTGTTGTCACCACCCTAGCATGCTTCTTTTATGTATTCATGTATGTGCGCTATTGTTAAAGTTTTTTCAAATTATTTTTTTTGTTAAGCACTTTTATAGTTTTGTGGCCGTACCGAACCGCGTTTTTATGTAAAATTGTTTTTGTTTTTCTTGTTTTTTTATATTTGTGTTTTTTTTTCACTTTTTATTTTTGGTCGCTAGTGCGTTTTGGCCGCGAAGGACCATGATAATTATTCACTTGCTAATAAAAGGCCACAATTTAAATTTGTATGTATTAAATCGTATATTCACAATTCCGCAAATTACAAAATAGAACCCGATTTATAATTTAACATGAACTTTAATTATATTCAATGGCAAAAATAAAACTTTAAATAAAAGACTGCGCGACGGCGGGCGGGCGGTATAAATAAACGGGCGAACGTTGCTGGCACGATGCGTTTGCGTTGGTAGTTTTAGATAAACTAAAAAATGACAGTGGTGAGCGCGGTGGTGTTTGCAGGCACAGCTGGGCTGCGCTGCTTGCGCTTGGCCGCACTGGCCTATGTCAGATTTTAAAAATGTGAATGGAAACTCGCGTCTTAAACCTAAATTTATATTCAAAATTTTTTGCCATATGTGGAAATTGTTGAACCGTTAGCTGATGTAAGAATTAAATCTGAAGAACATTTAGTATGAGAGAATTTCGCTACCGGAAGTACATATTTTTCGGCACCTTTATGAATTAGAAAATGTAACTTGCTTGTTTTACCATAACTAAAAAGGCGACGCTTGGAAATATCTAAATTTCCGTTGTTTGTTACCGCAATAACGGATGTCTTTAGTTTAACGCATTTTGGTTTTTAGAAAATGCATGGCTGTTCACATTTTCGAGCTTTTTCTCCAAACTTATAATGGTATCGACACAACCCATTCGGATTGTTACGCGAACTAGATCTGGATTTACTTTTATATCTTCCCCTAAAGTTATTCCTATTAGCAGATCTTGATCTGGAATTTTGGTTCATTTCTTGTCGTATAGCACTCAATTCAGGGGAAAGTTTCTGAAAATTTTGACACATAATATTGGTTGTCCTAACTAAATTCTCAATGATTGAATCTTGGGATTTTGAATTTTGAAAACTATTTAGAACTGAAAGCTTTGACACATTAACTACTTCCCACATATTGTCAGCTAATTTTGTTAATTCATTTATGTTATCTAAACTAGAGCTAGCTAATATTGCCCTTAAATTATTGGGCAATTACCTCATCCATAATTTTCTTAAAATATCTTGACTAAAATTGGAGACAGCAACTAGCAGAAGCGCCCGATAAAATTCAGAGGGCTTACGGTCGTTCATTTCCGAATGTGACATAATTTTATCTAATTTTTTATTTTCACTTTAAGAATGTCTTTCAATTAAGACTTCCTTTTATTGTTAAAATTTATTACGTTGTGGGGGATTCTGAATATAATCTAAAATTGTAATTATAACTTCTTGATGTAGTGCTGTAAATGTGTGTCATATTTTGTAGTGTCTTGTGTAATGTTTTTATATTCACCGTGCTTTGCACACAGAGTATATTACTTTTGATTGGATAACGGTTGGTTGTACAGGTATAAAGGAATCGAGATAGATATAGAGTTCCATATATCAAAATCATCAATATCGAAACAAAATTTGATTAAGCCATGTCCGTCCGTCTGTCCGTTAAAACGATAACTTGAGTAAATTTGGAGGTATCTTGATGAAATTTGATACGTAGGTTCCAGGGTACTCATCTCAGATCGCTATTTAAAACGAACGAAATCGGACTATAATCTATATCGATAATTTCGAAAAACCGAAAAAGTGCGATAATTCATTACCAAAGACGGATAAAGCGATGAAACTTGGGAGGTGGGTTAACCTTATGACGCAAAATAGAAAATTAGTAAAATCTTGGATAATGGGCGTGGCACCACCCACTTTTAAAAGAAGGCAATTTAAAAGTATTGCAAGCTGTAATTTTGCAGTCGTTGAAGATATCATGATGAAATTTGGTAAGAACATTACTCCTATTACTATATATGTGCTAAACGAAAATTAGCAAAATCGCATGAGGATCACGCCCACCTTTTAAACAAAATTTTTTAAAAGTCAAATTTTAACAAAAAATTGAATATCTTTACAGTATATAAGTAAATTATGTCAACATTCAACGCCAGTAATGATATGGTGCAACAAAATACAAAATTAAAAGAAAATATCAAAATGGGCGTGGCTCCGCCCTTTTTCATTTAATTTGTCTATAATACTTTTAATGCCATAAGTCGAACAAAAATTTACCAATCCTTGTAAAATTTGGTAGGGGCATAGATTCTATGATGATAACTGGTTTCTGTGAAAATGGGCGAATCGGTCGAAGACGCGCCCAGTTTTTATACACAGTCCACTGCCACAGTCCACAGTCCACTGTCCTTCCGCTCGGCCGTTAACACGATAACTTGAGCAAAAATCGATATATCTTTACTAAACATAGTTCACGTACTTATCTGAACTCACTTTATCTTGGTATTGAAAATGGGCGAAATCCGACTATCTACGCCCACTTTTTCGATATCGAAAATTTCGAAAAGTGAAAAAACGCCAAATACGAAAAAAGGCATGAGACCTTGTGATTGGATTAGTTTTTTGACGTAAAATATACATAACTTTAGAAAAAAAATTGTAAAATGAAAGAAGAAAATGAAAAAGTTCTGCGGGGCGAAACCAAAAGCCCTTGGAATCATGGCAGAAATACTGCTCGTGATATTACATATATAAATAAATTAGCGGTACCCGACAGATGATGTTCCGGGTCACCCTGGTCCACATTTTGGTCGATATCTCGAAAACGCCTTCACATATACGACTAGGGGCTCCCTTTTAAAACCCTCATTAATACTTTTAATTTGACACCCAACTTAATGGCGATATCTCAATAAGGCTTCCCTATAGAACTAAGGCCCACTCCCTTTTAAAATATTCATTAACACCTTTCATTTGATACCCATATAGCACAAACACATTCTAGAGTCACCCCTGGTCAACCGTTAGGGCGATATCTCGAAAAGTCGTCCACCTATAGAACTATGATCAACTCCCTTTTAAGATACTCTTTAATACCTTCCATTTGATACCCATGTCATACAAACACATTCCAGGGTTACCCTAGGTTCATTTTCCTATATGGCGATTTTCCCTTATTTTGTCTCCAAAGCTCTCAGCTGAGTATGTAATGTTCGCTTACACCGGAACTTAGCCTTCCTTATTTGTTTGTGTTAAATTGTGTTTCTACGTGTATAAACCAAGCTTCTGGGCAATTTGTCCAAAAAGGTGGCTTGGCGGAGGTAGCACAAATTTCAGTATTATTTTGATTAGCATAAGGATTTACTAATTCTTCCTGAGGAGAATTATTCGGTAAATCAATAAGCGAATCATTTAAATTATGTGTGAGTGTAGAAGTGTGTGTATTTTGTTGTGGAGTATCAAACATTTTAACTAATCTGAAGGTAGAGTTTACAAATTTAGTAAAAAATGAAATATTAATATTAAAAATTTTTATATTTTATAATAATTGTTTAAATAAAAAAAAATATATCTAATATTCTAATATATTCTAATATCTAATATATATTATAAATGGGAAAGTTTGGATGTTAAGATGTTTGGATGTTTAGATGTTTGGATGTTTGGATGTTTTGATGTTTGGATGTTTGGATGTTTGTCCAGACGTTTGTCTTTGTGACTCAATAACGCAAGAACGGCTGGACCGATTTGGATGAAATTTTGCACACATATAGCCAATAGTCTAGAAGGATCTACTAGCTATATATTTTTCAAAAGGGGCGTGGTCTCCGCCCCCTAGGAACAGTTGTAATGTAATTATTATATTTTTTCGTCTTTGCGACTGAATCACGCCAGAATGGCTACACGGATTTTGATGAAATTTGGGACACAGACAGTAGTCTACTAGCGAAATTTTTTTCGAACATGGAAAGAGGGGTAGGGGTCCCACGACCCTTCGAGAAATTATTTTTCATAATTTTTACACATTATAACTTTACGTATACTGGCCTTCACCAATATCACAGACTCAAGGGGTCAAATAAGTCGAGGGCTTACAAAGTAAGCAGTGACACCCTCCGCCCGCCCCCTTTATCTCCCCCTCTGGTGTAAAATCCATAAATTGTTATAACTCAATCTAAATTTTCTCCTAAATCAATAGTTTTTGGTATCTGGTACATACAGAACGAGATCTAGACAATTTTGGAGGAACGATCAGTGGTCCTCTCCTCTACTCCCGCCATCCGCCCTCCATCAATTGTTTTTATTAGCACGCTTTTATTAGCTTTACCTGTATGTTTCTATCTAACTTTTTATTCGCTCCAATGCGCCTGCTGCCTTATTAACATGGTTTTATAATTAGCTTCACATTATTTGTAATCCCGTAAGGGTCATATCGAGACCCTTCCGGGATCATTTCTGTATAGTTTACGGGATCCGTCCGGGATCCCGTCGGTGTTATTTTGGAACATTTTCGGGACTATTCCGGAATCATTTCGGGACTATTTCGCGATCATTTGGGGACCCTTCCGGCATCATTTCTGGATGGTTTTCGGGATCCGTGCGGGATCTCGTCGGGGTCATATGGGGACTTTTTCGGGATCATTTGGGGGCTCTTCCGGCATCATTTCTGGATGGTTTTCGGGATCCGTCCGGGATATCGTCGGGGTCATTTGGGGACTTTTTCGGGATCATTTGGGGGCTCTTCCGGCATCATTTCTGGATGGTTTTCGGGATCCGTCCGGGATCTCGTCGGGGTCATTTGGGGACTTTTTCGGGATCATTTTGGGGCTCATCCGGCATCATTTCTGGATGGTTTTCGGGATCCGTCCGGGATCCCGTCGGGGTCATTTCGGTACTTTTTCGCGACTAATACGGGATCATTTGGGAACCCTTTCGGCATCATTTCTGGATGGTTTTCGGGATCCGTCCGGGATCCCGTCGGGGTCATTTCGGAACTTTTTCGCGACTAATACGGGATCATTTGGGAACCCTTTCGGCATCATTTCTGGATGGTTTTCGGGATCCGTCCGGGATCCCATTAGGGTAGTTTCGGGACTATTAGGGGATCATTTGGGAACCTTTCCGGCTTCATTTCTGGATAATTTTCGGGATCCGTCCGGGATGCCGACGAGGTCATTTCGGGACTATTTCGGGATCATTTGGGATACCTACCGGCATCATTTCTGGATGGTTTTTGGGATTCGTCCGGGATCCCGTCGTGGTCCTTTCGGGACTTTTTTTCGACTAATACGGGATCATTTGCGGACCCTTTCGGCATCATTTCTGGATAGTTGTCGGGATCCCGTCACGGTCATTTCGGGACTATTAGGGGATCATTTGAGGACCTTTCCGGCATCATTTCTGTATTGTTTTCGGAATCCTTTCGGGATCCCGTCAGGGTCATTTTGGGACTTTTTTGGGGCTAATACGGGATCATTTGGGGATCCTCTAGGGGTCGTTTCGTGAGTTTTTCTGTTTTATTTCGGGATAATTTGGGGACCCTTCCGGCATAATTTCTTGATGGTTTGCCGGATCCATCAGGGTCATTTCGGAACCATTTTGGGATCATTTGGGGACCCTTCCGAGATCATTTCTGGATCCGTCCGGGATGCCGTAGGAGCCATTTCGGGATTTTTTGTTACTTTTCCGGGATAGTTTTTGGACCCTTCCGGGATCATTTCTGGATCTGTGCGGGATCCCATCTGGGTCATTTCCGGACTATTTCGGGATCGTTTTGGGATCCTTCCGGAATCATTTCTGTATGGTTTTCGCGATCCGTCATTGATTCCCTCGGAGCCATTTCGGAACCTTTTCTGGAGTATGTCGGGGTCATTTGGGGACTTTTTCGGGATCATTTGGGGCTCTTCCAGCATCATTTCTGGATGGTTTTCGGGATCCGTGCGGGATCTCGTCGGGGTCATTTGGGGACTTTTTCGGGATCATTTGGGGGCTCTTCCGGCATCATTTCTGGATGGTTTTCGGGATCCGTCCGGGATATCGTCGGGGTCATTTGGGGATTTTCCGGGATCATTTGGGGGCTCTTCCGGCATCATTTCTGGATGGTTTTCGGGATCCGTCCGGGATCCCATCAGGGTAATTTCGGGACTATTAGGGGATCATTTGTGGACCTTTCCGGCATCATTTCTGGATAACTTTCGGTATCCGTCCGGGATGCCGACGAGGTCATTTCGGCATTACTTCGGGATCATTTGGGATACCTACCGGCATCATTTCTGGATGGTTTTTGGGATTCGTCCGGGATCCCGTCGGGGTCATTTCGGGACTTTTTCTCGACTAATACGGGATCATTTGCGGACCCTTTCGGCATAATTTCTGCATAGTTGTCGGGATCCGTTCGGGATCCCGTCACGGTCATTTCGGAACTATTAGGGGATCATTTGAGGACCTTTCCGGCATCATTTCTGGATAGTTTTTGGAATCCTTTCGGGATCCCGTCAGGGTCATTTCGGAACTTTTTCGGCATCATTTAAGATTGGTTTTCAGGATTCGTCCGGTATCCGTCAGGGTAATTTCTGGACTTTTCCCAGACTATTTCGGGATAATTTTGGGACCCTCCCAAGATCATTTCTGGATGGATTTCGGGATCTGTCCGGGATGCCGTCAGGGTCATTTTGGGACTATAAGGTGATCATTTGAGGACCTTTTCGGCATCACTTCTGGATGGTTTTCGGTATCCGCTCAGGATCCCGTCGGAATTATTGCGGGACTTTTTCGGGATCATTTGGTGTCTCTTCCGGCAACATTTCTGGCTGGTTTTTGGGATTCGTCCGGCATCCCGTCGGGTTCATTTCGGGACTTTTTCTCGACTAATACGGGATCATTTGCGGGCCCTTTCGGCATCATTTCTAGATAGTTGTCGGGATCCGTTCGGGATCCCGTCAGGGTCTTTTCGGAACTATTAGGTGATCATTTGAGGACATTTCCGGCATCATTTCTGGATAGTTTTCGGAATCCTTTCGGGGTCCAGTCAGGGTCATTTCGGGACTTTTTCGGGATCATTTAGAGATGGCTTTCAGGATTCGTCCGGGAACCCGTCAGGGTAATTTCTGAACTTTTCCGAGACTATTTCGGGATAATTTTGGGACCTTCCCAAGATCATTTCTGGATGGATTTTGGGATCAGTCCGGGATGCCGTCAGGGTCATTTTGGTATTAGGTGATCATTTGAGGAACTTTCCGGCATCACTTCTGGATGGTTATCGGTATCCGATCAGGATCCCATCGGAATCATTGCGGGACTTTTTCGGGATCATTTGGGGTCCCTCCCAAGATCATTTCTGGATGGATTTCGGGATCTGTCCGGGATCCCGTCAGGGTCATTTAGGGGTACGTTCGAGATCCCGTCAGGGTCATTTCGGGACTTCTTCGGGAATATATTGGGATCATTTCTGGATGGTTTATGGGATCCGTCCATGACCCCTTAAGGGTCATTTCGGGACTATTAGGTGATCATTTGAGGACCTTTCCGGCGTCACTTCTGGATGATTTTCGGTATCCGTTCGGGATCCCGTCGGAATCAATGCGGGACTTTTACGGAATCATTTGGTATTCCTTCCGGCATCATTTCTGGATGGTTTTCGGGATTTGTCCGGGATCCCCTCGGGGTTATTTCGGGACCTTTTCGGGGCTAATACGGGATCATTTGGGGTTCCTCTAGGGGTCGTTTCGTGACTTTTTCTGTATTATTTCGGGATCATTTTGGGACCCTTTCGGCATAATTTCTTGATGGTTTGCCGGATCCATCAGGGTCATTTCCGGACCATTTTGGGATCATTTGGGGACCCTTCCGAGATCATTTCTGGATCCGTCCGGGATGCCGTAGGAGCCATTTCGGGATTTTTTGTTACTTTTCCGGGATAGTTTTTGCACCCTTCCGGGATCATTTCTGGATCTGTGCGGGATCCCATCTGGGTCAATTCCGGATTATTTCGGGATCATTTTGGAATCCTTCCGGAATCATTTCTGTATGGTTTTCGCGATCCATCGTGGACCCCCTCGGAGCCATTTCGGAACTTTTTCTGGAGTTAGTGGGGATAATTTAGGGACCCTTCCTGGATATTTTCTGGATGGTTTCTGAGATCCGTCCGGGAGCCCGTCAGGGTAATTTCGGAACTTTTTCGGGATTATTTCGGGATCAATTTGGTACCCTTCAGGCATCATTTCTGTGTGGTTATCTGGATAAGTCTAGAATCGTGTCGTTGTCATTTCGGTTTTTTTTGGGACTACTTCGGGAACTTTTGGAAACACTTCCGGGGCGTTTCTGGATGGTTTTCGGGATCCGTCCGCGATAGCGTCGGGGTCATTTCGTGGCTTTTTCTGGATAATTTCGTTATCATTTTGGGATCGTATCAGGTTATCAGCTCATAAAGTTTTTTTTTACTCAATTACAAAAATAAAATGCATTAGACAGAAACAAAATTTTAAACAGATAACTTTATAAG
Source organism: Eurosta solidaginis (assembly GCF_040869045.1). Classification (NCBI taxonomy): domain Eukaryota; kingdom Metazoa; phylum Arthropoda; class Insecta; order Diptera; family Tephritidae; genus Eurosta; species Eurosta solidaginis. The sequence continues at coordinate 20,711,308 of NC_090324.1, forward strand.
CAGGCTAACGTGAATAGCCCACATATTTCATTTTCTCCTTGCGGACGGGTCCGCGGGTAAAGGCTAGTATATTATAAATGGGAAAGTTTGGATGTTTGTATGTTTGTATGTTTGTCCAGACCTTTGTCTTTGTGACTCAATCACGCAAGAACGGCTGGACCGACTTGGATGAAATTTTGCACACATATAGCCAATAGTCTAGAAGGATCTACTAGCTATATTTTTTTGAAAAGGGGGGAGGTCCCCGCCCCCAAGGAACAGTTATAATTTAATTATTGTATTTTTTCGTCTTTGTGACTGAATCACGCCAGAACGGCTATACGGATTTTGATGAAATTTGGGACACAGACAATAGTCTACTAGCGAAATTTTTTTCGAACATGGAAAGGGGGGTAGGGGACCCACGACCACTTCGAACAAATACTTTTTAGTAATTTTTACACATTATAACTTTACCTATATTGACGTTCACCAATATTACAAACTCAATGGGGCAAATAAGTCGAAGGCTTACAAAATGAGCAGTGGCACCCTACGTCCCCCCCCCCCCCCCTTTTTCTCCTCGCCCTCTGGTGTAAAATCTATAAATTGTTATAACTCAATATAAATTTTCTCCTAAATCAATAATATAATATATATAATAAACCTTTGAGAGATACATTCTTGCTGGTTTCCGGGATCATTATGGGACTTTTTCGGGGTCATTTTGGTCTCTTCCAGCATCATTTCTGGATGGTTTTCGGCATCCGTCCGGGATCCCGTCGGGGCCATTTCGGGGCTATTTTGGGATCATTTGGGGTCTCTTCCTGCGTCATTTCTGGATGGTTTTTGAGATCCGTCTAGTATCCCGTCGGGGTAATTTCGGGACTTTTTCTCTACTAATACGGGATCATTTGGGGACCCTTTCACCATCATTTCTTGATGGTTTTCGGGATCCGTCCTGGATCCCGTCAGGGTCATTTCGGGACTATTAGGAGATCATTTAAGGACCTCTCCGGCATCATTTCTGCATATTTTTCGGGATCCGTCCGGGATCCCGTCGGGGTCATTTTGCGGCTTTTTCGGGATCATTAGGGTCCCTTCCAGCACCATTTCTGGATGGTTTTCGGGATTCGTGTGGGATTCCGTCGGGGTCATTTCGGGACTATTTCGGTATCATCTGGGGTACCTACCGGCGTCATTTATGGATAATTTTCGGGATTCGTCCGGGATCCGGACGTGGTAATTTCGGGACTATTTTGAGATCATTTGGGGGTACCTACCGGCATCATTACTGATGGTTTTCTGTATCCGTCCGGGATCCTGTCGGGGTTATTTTGGAACATTTTCGGGACTATTCCGGGATCATTTCGCGACTATTTCGCGATCATTTGCGGACCCTTCCGGCATCATTTCTAGATGGGTTTCGTTAACCGTCCGGCATCCCTTCGGGGTATTTTCGGGATCATTTGCGTACCTTTGAGAGATAAATTCTTGATGGTTTCCGGGATCTTTATGGGACTTTTTCGGGGTCATTTTGGGTCCCTTCCGGCATCATTTCTGGATGGTTTTTGGGATCCGTCCGGGATCCCGTTGGGGCCATTTCGGGGCTATTTTGGGATCATTTGTGGTATCTTCCAGCATCATTTCTGGATGGTTTTCGAGATCCGTCCGGGATCCTGTCGGGGTAATTTCGGGAATTCTTCTCGACTAATACGGGATCATTTGGGGACACTTTCGGCATCATTTCTGGATGGTTTTCGGGATCCGTCCGGGATACCGTCAGCGTCATTTCGAGACTATTAAGGGATCATTTGAAGACCTTTCCGGTATCATTTCTGGATAGTTTTCGGGATCCGTCCGGAAACCCGAAGGGGTCATTTCGGTACTATTTCGGGATCATTTGGGGTACCTACAGGCATCATTTCTGAATGGTTTTCGGGATCCGTCAGGGATCCCGTTAGCGTCATTTTGGGACTATTAGGGGATCATTTGGGGTACCTACCGGCATCATTTCTGGATGGTTTTCGGTATCCGTCCGGGATGCCGTCGGGGTCATTTCGGGACATTTTCGGGAGCATTTGGGGTCCCTTCCGGCATTATTTCTGGATGGTTTTCGGGATTCGTCCGGGATCCCGTCGGGGTCATTTCAGGACTTTTTCAGGATTATTTGGGGTTCCTCCCAGCATCATTTCTAGATGGTTTTCGGCATCCGTCCGGGATGCCGTCGGGGTCATGTCGGGACTTTTTCGCTACTAATACGGGATCATTTGGGGACCCTTTCGCCATCATTTCTGGATGGTTTTCGGGATCCGTCGGGGACCCCGTTAGGGTGATTTTTGGACTATTGGGGGATCATTTGAGGGCCCTTCCGGCATCATATCTGGATGGCTTTCGGTATCCGTCCGGTATCTCGTCGGGGTCATTTCGGGACTTTTCGGGATCATTCGGGGTCCCATCCGGCATCATTTCTGGATAGTTTTCGGGATTCGTCATGGACCCCGACGGGGTCATTTCGGGACTATATCGGGATCTTTTGGGGTGTCCACCGGCATCATTTCTGGATAGTTTTCGGGATCCGTCCGGTATCCCGTCGGGATCAAATCTGGACTTTTTCTCAGCTAATACGGGGGTCATTTGGGCCATTTTGGCATCATTTCTGGATGGTTTTCGGGATCCGTCCGGGACTCCGTTAGGGTGATTTTGGGACTATTAGGGGATCATTTGAGGGCCTTTCCGGCATCATATCTGGATGGTTTTCGGTATCCGTCCGGGATCTCGTCGGGGTCATTTCGGCACTTTTTCGGGATCATTCGGGGTCCCATCCGGCATCATTTCTGGATGGCTTTCGGGGTTATTTCAGGGCTTTTTTGGCATCATTTAGGGTACCTTCCGGCATCATTTCTGGATGGTTTTGGGGAGCGGTCCGGGATCCCTTCGGGGTCATTTTGGTACTTTTTCGCGACTAATACGGGATCATTTGGGGACAATTTCGACATCATTTCTGGATGGTTTTCGGGATCCGTCCGGGATCCCGTCCGGGTCACTTCAGGACTTTTTTCGACTAATACGGGATCTTTTGGGAACCCTTTCGGGATCATTTCTGGTTGGTTTTTGGGATCCGTTCGGGATCCCGTCGGGGTCATTTCGGGACTATAAGGGCATCATTTGGGGACATTTTCGGCATCATATCTGGATAGTTTTCGGGATCCCGTCGGGGTCATTTCGGGACTATTTCGAGATCATTTGGGGTACCATCCGGCATCATTTCTAGATGGTTTTCGGTATCCGCTCGGGACCTCGTCGGGGTCATTTCGGGAGATTTTTGGGGCTAATACGGGATCATTTGTGGAGCCTTTCGGCATCTTTTCCCGTCAGAGGGTAATTTCTGGACTTTTCCGATACAATTTCGGGATCATTTTGGCACCCTTCCAAGATCATTCCTGGATGGGTCATTTAAAAAAAAAAAAATAAATGTAAGGCGCGATAACCTCCGAAGAGATCTAAGGCCGAGCTTCTCTTCCAATTTGCGTCGTGCTCCTCTTGATTTTTCCCTACAAATTGGCCGGACGGGACCTACATGTTTTATGCCGACTCCGAACGTCATCTGCAAAGCAGATGAGTTTTCACTGAGAGCTTTTCATGGCAGAAATACAATCGGAGCGCTTGCCAGACACTGCCGAGGGCGACCCCGCTTAGAAAAATTTTCTTCTAATTGAAAAATCTTATTTCTAAAATTTTGATGTTGCTTTGCCGGGGAGTTGAACCCAGGGCATACGGTGTGATAGGCGGAGCACGCTACCATCACACCACGGATGGGTCATTTAGGGATCCGTTAATACGGGATCATTTGGTGACCCTTCCGGCATCACTTCCGGATGTATTTCGGAATCTGTACGGGAACCCATCAGGGTAATTTGGGGACCCTTCCGAAGCCATTTCTGGATCCTTCCGGGATGCCGTAGGAGTCATTTCCAGATTTTTTTGTTACTTTTTCGGGATAGGTATGGGACCCTTCCAGGATCATTTCTGGATCCGTGCGGGTCCAATCGGGGTCATTTCCGGACTGTTTCGGGCTCATTTTGGAACCCTTCCGGAATCATTTCTGTATGGTTTTCGCGATCCGTCGTGGATCCCCTCGGGGTCATTTCGGAACTTTTTCTGGACTATGTCGGGATAATTTGGGAACCCTTCCCGGATATTTTCTGGATGGTTTTCGAGAGCCGTCCGGGAGTCCGTCAGAGTCATTTCGGAAATTTTTCGGGACTATTTCGGGATCATTTTGGAACACCTTCAGGGATCATTTCTGTGCGGTTCTCTGGATACGTCTAGAATCGTGTCGTTGTCATTTCGGGGTTTTTGGGACTATTCCGGGAAATTTTGGAGACCCTTCCGGGGCATTTCTGGATGGTTTTCGGGATCCGTCCGCGATAGCGTGTGGGTCATTTCGTAGCTTTTTCTGGATAATTTCGGGATCATTTGGGATCCATCATCAGTATTATCAGCTCATTTAGTTCTTTTTTTACTCAATTACAAAAATAAAATGCATTAGGCAGAAATCAAAATTTTAAACAGATAACTTGATATGTGAATAGCCCATATATTTAAATTTATCCTTGCGGACGGGGCCGCGTGTAAAGGCTAGTATATATATATAATTAAAAAAAACCAATCTTAAAATTCTTTTTCCAAAAATGTAATTGTCGTCTCTTCTGGCTTAAAATTGTGCAATGGCTTTAAAATAACTCAAGTAACCGCTGTAAGAGACTATCCACATTTATTATTGAGGTGTAAGCAAAATTTTGGAATAAACAAATGTACATATTTATATCGACATCATATATTTGTTTTGATGCATTTACTACGAGTATAGCGTGATGTTTTCTTGGATTATTGTTTCTAGTGTACGAGCATACACGTAATAGTACAAAAAAGAGAAAAATAAAATCTATAGCCCAAATTTCACTTTTAATATTTTGCGAAACTGCGAAACGCATCTTGGCAATTGTTACTTTTGTTGCAGATTTTATTGTTGTTTGAGTATTCAATGTTGCCATTCTGTTTTTCTTAGTTGGTTCGATTTCTTGATAATGTTGTTTTCCCACTCTATCTTCAACCAACCTGAGGTTCAATTTCTTCGTCTTATTTTCTATATTTCTCTAATCCTATTTCTTTTCAACTATGTTCATCCACTTCGAAAGGTCCCGAACTTTTTGCCATAAGTGTGTCTCGCGTTATTAAATGGGTGGCAATACTAGAGATGGACATTACAGGTCGGTTTTCGCTATTTTAGATTGTGTTTACACATGCACTTTTGAGTTTTTCAGTTTTTTTAAATCTTGTAGCATTGCCGAGAATATGTATACCATCTGGGACCGGCGGTTTAAGTTTAGAAAACGTCTTCACCGCCCATTCCATCTTGGTATCGGTCACCAAGCCCGGCACTACCCGCCCCGTGATCGAAATGTGAGTGCTGTCTGCTGGCTCTTCTAAATCATCTCCCGATGGGAAATGTGTATCGTGAAGCACATCAAGGGACTCCTCACTATTAATTGACCATTCCCAGTTCTCTTTCTTTATTAGTCCTTGGACTATGCTTCCCCTTGCTAGGACTTTTTTCAACCGTGCTGTTTCGCTGGAGGACTCTATGTCCGCACAGAAGCTTTACCATGAGATTCCCTTCCTGGAAATTTCACGCTTGTAGATCCTCAGTAGATCCCTGTACTCGTCCCGACACGCTTTGCTTTCCGTGGTCTTTGCTAGCTTAAACATTTCTTTTACCCTTCTTCTGAGAAGGGTCAGCTCATTGCTCCACCATGGCGACTTTGCTTTTCCTCTGAATCTTCTTAGAGGGCAGGCTGTGTTATACGCAGTCATAAGCGTCGTTGTTAGGAATTGATTAGACTCCTCCAGTTCCTCCATGGCAACCTCTATGGGTTGTTCCAGTTTTGTTTCTACCTATTTCTGGAATTTCTTCCAGTTCGTTGACCTAGGGTTTCAAAAGGTTTTTACCTTCTCTACCCTCTTTAGGGGGATGCTTAATATACGCATGGTCGGAGAATGATGGTCTATACATAACCATCCAATCATACATTGCTATCCCATGTTCGAAGCTCAATGTAATATCAGGAACAGCTGGATGTTGGACCAATGAATGTAAGGCACTTCCCCTGTTGGCTATCTGCAAATTGGTTTGCAGGATATAACAAAATAGAGATTCGCCTCTGTCATTCGTATCTCCTCCTCCATTTGCGCTCTTGCACTCCATCCGTGGAACCTTCGCAGATTGGGCCATGTAGCAGGATGCCAGGATAAATGCCTGCTTATTCTTTTGCTCAACGGCCACTAACACGAGGTCCTCACTAGTGTAATTAGGTAGCATATATGAATGCAGCTGTTTCCTTACCATGACTACAGCTTGCACCCATTCCTCCGTTTGCGCGTAGTAAACCCCAAATCCGCGCGCGCTGAATCCAGAAACCTTTCCTCCCGGTAGGAGCCAGGACTTCTGGATCAGCGCCACCGCAAACGAACCCTCCTCAGGGGTAAGTAGGAGTTCGCTTGACGCTAATTCACTGTGTTGGAGGTTTATCTGTAAGACTCGCGGCACCATTGGACTGTTTGTCGCCCTCCAGCACTTTCGTCGTGACGTCTTCGTCCTCTCCTTGCCCTTTTGGTTTAGAGCTTTCGAGCCCTCTTCAGCCTCTTCCACTTCTTGCAAATTGCGATTGGTATTTTCGGGACCTCTTTTCTCAGATCGTAAATTCTGTGCCAGTTGTTCCTCTGTGCGACTCGTAGCACCATTTGGCTGTTGTTCCTCTTCTAACACCTTCGTGGTGACGTCGGCTACCTTCATCTGCCCTTTTTCTCTTAGCCTTTTGAGGTCCTTTTCGACTTCGCCCCCTTCTAGCGTGTTAGCATTGCTATCTTTGGGAATTCTTTTCCATAGTCGCGTGTAAATTTTGCCTCTACCCCAGGACATTTTGCCAAGCTGCGTTTGCAATATATCCTCCGCCTTCTTGTTTATTTGGAAAATGTAGAACTGACCTTCTTCCGTATGCTGAGATATAGTTAGTACCTTCCAATCCTGTGTCGGTATGTTCGGATTCTGATTCTGCAGATGTCGCAGTGTATCCTCTAAATTCATCACGCATGGTATCCATTCCTTAATTTTTGGTACCTTGGGAATTTGCGCTTTATCCATCACTTTAAACCGCGCGTTCGTGCGTTGCCTTTGGAGGTTTGCAACTGTAGGGTTCCTTTTAATATATATATTATAAGTTTTACTTTTAACTTTACATACTTTGTAATTTCAGTTTTTTAGTTTATTCAATTATTTTATTTTCATTTTTGATTTACATATTTCAAAAATTTTCAGTCAGATAAGAAATTTTAAAGTAACTATATGTACGCGTTCATTTCATCGTATTTTAAAATAATAAAGTTTTTATATAATTTAATATTTACATGTGGTTGTCTTAACCACATTTGGCGATCTTGATTGTACGCCTGGAATTGTGTTTTAAAAAATTAATATACTTGATAAGTGCGCCTAAAATCAGGCAAATAAAAAAACTTAAAAAATTTATATTGAATAGGTTTGTGCAAAATATAAGCAGCATTAAAAATGCATATTTTAACAACATTTATAATAACAATATAAATTAATATTATTAACAATCCTAAAAACTACATTCCTGCTGTTGTTGTGGAAGTCCTCAAGTCGGTGTTTATTGTCTTGGAATTCGTCCGCAGTTTCAATTTTTCGTCCTTGTTATGAAGTTCATATTTATTTGAATAGTATTGTGTTGAATTATCAATGTGGAATAGCATCGATCAACTTTTGCTGTTGGCTGTTATTTAAAAGCTATGTTATTGCAAGAAGACTTCATTTATTATTCAACTTCAATTAGCGCCTTCATTTCATTCAAGCTTATTGGTCAAAATTGTTCTGAATATTGAAACAAACATCGATCAATCTCGCATATTTTCTTCATTTTATACTACCATTACGATGATTACAATTTTAGAAAAAGAATTTTGAGCATCATCCCCCCGCATCTACCCCCTCAACAAAGCCATTGCCATAATACAACTGTCATATTTGACTTCGTTAATTGAGCAGCAAAAAGCCATTGCATAAACATAATTCGCAGCAAGTATTTTAGCAACGACACCCGATGAACAGTTATATTTATTTTGTATGTATATATGTTTTCATTTTATGTATGTACTTATACTAATATTTAGATATTTTTCTAATTAATTGTAAACTCTCTCTTTAAATTATTATCTATTTAATACATTTTTCGAAATTCATAACATAACTACTAGTTTATTTTACCGTTTTGTTTGTGAACTCTCTTTTTGTATAATTCAACATGTTTCATTCACCACAACACAATACACAAACATCTACATTTACTAACAATTTAAAGAGTCAATAGATTTACCAAATGACACTTCTCAACAACAAATAATAAATCCATATGAAAACAAAAATCAAAATGAAATTTCGACAGTTTCAGTTAAACTTCCACAATTTTGGACTAGTTGTCCAGATACATGGTTTATACATGCTGAAACACAATTTAGCACCAAAAATATTACACAAGAGAATACCAAATACGAACACATTATAGCATCACTTCCACAAGAAGTAATAGTAACAATTTTAGATTTTATTCAAAATCCTCCCCTTACTAACAGGTTTAGTGAACTTAAAAAAGTTTTGATAGAAAGACATTCTCTTAGTGAAAATTCAAAACTAGACAAAATTTTAAATGATTCAGAAATGGGTGATCGCAAACCCTCTGACTTTTATCGGTCATTAATTTTGTTAGCCGGTTAAAATTTTAGTGAGAATATTTTGAAGAGAATTTGGTTAAGAAAACTTCCCAAAAATTTAAATGCCATTTTGGTTAGCTCAAGTTCTAACAATATTAATGAATTAATAAAATTAGCAGATAACATTTTTGAAGTTATGAATAAAAATGAAGTTTTCTCAGTAAATACAATTTCAGATACAAAAGTGCGAAATTCAGTTGTTGAAAATTTAGTTAAAACTACCTCTTTGATGTGTGAAAATTTTCAGAAACTTTCTTTGGAGTTAGCTGAAATTAAAACAGAAATGTATCGGAATCAATCTAGGTCGCGATCTAACTCTAGGAACAATTTTAGAAATACTTTCAGGCGTCGTTCTAATTCACGTAATAATCCAAATTGGTTGTGTAGATTCCACTACAAATTTGGAAGCAATGCTCGAAGCTGTGAACAACCTTGTTCTTATAATAAAAATAAAGATTCGACAAACTAAATTCGACCGTTGTTGCAGCGACGAACAACGGGAATTTAGAATTTTCAACTAGCCGCTTATTCGTTTTTGACAAAGATAATAAACACAATTTTTTGATTGATAGTGGGGCAGAAATTTCGGTATTACCTGCTTCTAAATTTTCTCATGCGAAACGTTCGGATATAGTTCTCACAGCAGATAACGGTTCAAAAATTTCTACTTTCGGGAAGGCTTTTAAACGTAAATTTAGGTTTAAGAAGTGAATTTCCTTTTACGTTTTTGATAGCTGATATAGCTAAACCGATAATTGGGGCCGATTTTCTTTGTAAATATGGTCTGTTGATTGATGTAGATCCTTTAACAAATTTTTCGGTCAATACTATATCTTCTTTTTGAGTTATCCAATTACCTAAACTATTTGCAGTTGACAATAAATTTACAAAATTATTAAAAGAGTTTCCGTCACTTATTGCGGAGCCAGACTATACAAAATCTGTTAAACATGCAAAGGTACATCGACTTGTAACGGAAGGAAGCCTTCCATTTTCTAAGCCTAGGCGCTTAGATCCGGTTAAATACAAAGTCGCTAAAACAGAATTTGAATTTTTGGTTAAAACAGGGATTTGCCGGTCTTCAAATTCTTCAGTGGCCTCTCCACTTCATCTTGTACCTAAAAAAGAAGAAAACGATTGGCGTGCTTGTGGTGATTTTAGAATATTAAATATTGTAACTGTACCTGATCGTTATCCTCTACCCCACATGCAGGATTTTAATATGAATCTTCGTAATAAAAATATATTTTCAAAATTAGACTTAGTAAGGGCATACCACCAAATTCCTATGGCTGAAGAAGATATTTATAAAACTGCTACTACAACTCCTTTCGGTATGTTTGAATTCATGAGAATGCCTTTCGGACTTAAAAATTCTGCGCAAACCTTTCAAGGATTCATAAATGAGGTAGTTGGTGATTTTTTATATGCTTACATCGACGACTTACTTATTGCAAGTAAAGCCGAAGAACAACATTTAAAAGATTTATTTTTCAACGCCTTACAGAGTATGGTTTAAACATTAAACCAAGTAAATGTACTTTTGGTGTACCTAGTGGCGATTTTTTAGGTCATAACATTTATGGAACAGGTATTCGACCTTCTGATGAAAAGGTATCAGCTATTCGCAATTTCGAACGTCCAAAATCAGTTAAACAAGCACAGAAATTTATTGGTATGGTAAATTATTATCATAGATACATTCCAAAACTAGCAGAATATACGAACAAAATTTATGATCTAATTAACAAAGTAAATAAGAAACGTGACAAAACTTTGGTATGGGACGAGAAATCGAATGAAGCTTTCGAATGCATTAAAGATAAATTTGCATCTACGATATTGTTAAATCACTTTAACAAAGATGCTAAATTATCTTTAACAGTAGATGCATCTAACACAGCGATTGGAGGCGTTATACAACAAAATTACAATAATAAAATTGAGCCCATTGCATTCTTTTCTAAAATACTTTCTCCAAATGAAATTAAGTATAGTGCTGTTGATAGGGAATTATTGGCGATTTATTTAAATATAAAATATTTTAGATATCTTCTGGAAGGACGACAATTTACAGTTTATACGAATCATAAACCTTTGACTACTGCTTTAAATTCAAAAACAGAACAGAGTCCCAGACAAACGAGACATTTGGAATTCATAGCACAGTTCACTGATGACATTCAGTATGTTAAAGGAGAATTCAATGTTGTAGCGGATACACTGTCCAGAGCCTTTGAAGTTAGTGCAATGCGGAATTCGGAACTGAATTTTAAAATTTTACAAATGGAACAACAAAATGATAGTAATTTAAATGAACTTATAACTAATCCTCAGTTTTTAAATTTAAAATAAATTAATATTCCTATTTTAAATTCAAACATTTGGTGTGAAATTTCAGGAGAAAATCCCAGGCCATTTGTACCCAGTAAATTAAGGAAGACGGTATTTGACATATTACATGGAATTACACATCCCGGTACGAGAGCTACACGACGATTCATAATTAAAAAATATTATTGGCCTAATATGACTAAAGATATTAATATTTGGTCGAAAGAGTGTCTTAACTGTCAAAAATCTAAGGTTTATCGTCACACTAATTCTCCCATTAGTAAAATTCCAATTCCAAAAATCAGATTTGAACACATCCACATAGATATAGTTGGACCGTTGCCAGTTTCTAAAAATCATCGTTTTATTTTGACAATTGTTGATAGGTTTACTCGCTGGCCACAGGCATATGCTTTAAAAGATATATCAGCAACTACAGTTGCAAACAAATTTTTCGGAGAATATATTTCTCGTTTCGGAGTTCTGTTGAAAGTTACTACTTATCAGGGAAGTCAGTTTACATCAAAATTATTTTCAGAGTTAACTAAATTACTTGGTAGTCATCAAATAACAATATCTACGTATCACCCTCAGAGTAATGGTATTGTGGAGAGATTTCATAGACAGTTAAAAGCTACTATTATGACAAGGGATGGAATAAATACTTGGTATGATGAATTACCTGTCATACTTCTTGGTTTAAGATCAATTCACAAAGAAGATATTTCGGCTATACCAGCAAAAATGGTTTTTGGCCAAAATTTACGTTTGGCAGGGGAACTTGTTGAACCATCAGCTGAAAATTTCTCATCAACTGAAATTTTAAGTAAGTTACGTGAACATTTTCGAAATATTAGATCAAATTTAAGTCATCATAAAGATTCTGATACTGGAATTTATGTTCCAAAAGATCTTCAAACTTGTAAATTTGCATTTGTTCGAGTCATTAATAAACATTCATTACAACAACCATACGAAGGACCTTACAAAATTGTGGAAAAAGGTCAAAAATGTTTTAACTTGAAATTAATAATAATATTAAAACTATTCCAATTGATAGATTAAAACCTGCAATAAATCAAACAACAGACACAAAAGATACCAAGAATTTACACAAAAAAAGAGTTACGTTCAATTTGTTTAATGTTAAATTTTCTTGAAGGGGGGTAATGTAGGGTTCCATTTAATATATATATTATAAATTTTACTTTTAACTTTACATACTTTGTAATTTCAGTTTATTAGTTTATTCAATTATTTTATTTTCATTTTTGATTTACATATTTCAAAAATTTTCAGTCAGATAAGAAATTTGAAAATAACTATATGTACGCGTTCATTTCATCGTATTTTAAAATAATGAAGTTTTTATAATTTAATATTTACATGTGGTTGTCTTAACCACAGTAACCACTTCCTCCAGCCAACGCAAGCTCGCGATGTTGTCTCACGCTATCATTTTCACAGCATGATACCACCCCCCAATCCAAGGATTGAAGGGGCTTACTTCGTTGTTCACGCATCATCTTAAGAATTAAGATAATAAGCTCCCTTCCTACAGATCTCCACCTTTCAGTCATCTGTCCGAAAGGATTGCTACTATCAACCAACGCCACAGCCAGTGACTGCTTTGCCACACCACTCATCTTCTCGGGAAAAGCCGGAGCCTTAGCGTTACCTCCCTTTATCACTTCCGAGAGTCTTAGCGTTATCTCCCTTTGGATTATATCCTACTTCCGTAGTTGGCACTTCGCCACTTTTGATGCCCTCCCTCTGACTTGCAGCTTTCGAGGTAGTTGCTACTTTTCTATCGGGGACCATCTCTCTTACAGCTTTAAGCCTACTTGTCTTGTCCATGCAACTGCCCTGCCTAGCGGCTCTGGGACTGGGTCCTTTCTTCCTCTTGAAAACAAGCTTGTCGTCTTCCGCCGAACGTTGCCTCTTCATTCGACGCTTCTCACAGCATACCTTTTGAACTGCCTTCGACCTACTTCTACCACCTCATGAGCCCATTCCAAGCGCTCGATCTCCACTTCTGTTGGGTCGACCACTGCTCCCAGGCGTAGTGCTGCACGGTACTGTGAGAGAGCTCTCTTACTTCCTCTGCTCCATATCTTTCTCCATTCTACTTCTCCGTTTTAAGTTGCATGCTGTTCCAACACAGAATTCATTGAATCAGGACTACTCTCACTCCCGAAGTCCGACGCACCGCTTAATGCGTTTTTTCGCCCTTGGCTTGCGTCTCAGTCCTCCCCTTATCATCGTCCTTATTACAATTAGATAATGAGTCGTTCATCTTGGAACCGTCCGCCACAGCAGCGCCCCTTACTATAGTAAGGCCATAAATACTTCCTGAGGGGCCCGCCATCGGGAAGGCTCCGTTCGAATACAGCCGAATTTATCCCCTGGCTGCAAATCGTCCAATAGGCAAGGTCGCATAACACCCTGGATTGAGGGGTTGGCAGTTATTGGTTTCCGACATCCCGCTGCCCTACTATGAAGTGAAACGGCCTAGATGGTTTCCATATATTTGCATGCACGTTTTCTCCATAACCTGTAATTGTTTACATCGCCTGTGAAATTTGGTAATGTTTCGAATATTTCCAAGTTTATTTGCAATGCATCACTGATGTTTAGTGTGCTGTCCTGGTATTAGTCTGTGACTGTAACGTTAATTCTTATATTGTTTTCTAGGGAATTCCCCCTTTGTTGACTTTTGTTTAGTGTCGAGACAATAAAACATCAAACAAAAGTGTGTTTCTCAGGGGGCCCGCGATTTAGAGATACTAAAACATTTTTTTAATTCAGGAGAGTCTTTAGTTGTTCGATGTGCAAATTTTAAGCCGAATTACAAATGCAACGAATATTTATAATGATTTTTTAACTGGGCCTGAGGAGACAATAAAAACATCGAACAAATATGTATGTTTACATGAATCCGAAATCGTAAAATATTCGTGGTGACACTGATGAAGATTCATCTTCAAAAAGTCTTCCAACAATACCACCAACTCTGTATCAAGTTCAGATTAAAAAAAAAAAATAAATGTAAGGCGCGATAACCTCCGAAGAGATCTAAGGCCGAGCTTCTCTTCCAATTTGCGTCGTGCTCCTCTTGATTTTTCCGTACAAATTGGCCGGACGGGACCTACATGTTTTTTATGCCGACTCCGAACGGCATCTGCAAGGCAGATGAGTTTTCACTGAGAGCTTTTCATGGCAGAAATACAATCGGAGTGCTTGCCAGACACTGCCGAGGGGCGACCCCGCTTAGAAAAATTTTCTTCTAATTGAAAAATCTTATTTCTAAAATTTTGATGTTGCTTTGTCCGGGAGTTGAACCCAAGGCATACGGTGTGATAGGCGGAACACGCTACCATCACACCACGGTGGCCGCCAAGTTTAGATTATTTAAATGATTTCGACATCGGTACCGTGAATAATGAGTTTTTGCGATCTGAAGAAGTCAAGAAAATAATTCGTCGAGGTCATCAAAAGTGTCCTGTTATTTTTCCACGTGATTGCCATGACGAGGCATTTCCTACCTCGTTGTTAAACAGAATCTTGCCAAATGGAGAGAAAGTGGAGCGTGACTGGTTAGGGTGGAGTGCCAGTAGCAATGCTTTTTATTGCCTACCATGTCATCTGTTAAGCACCAATACTTTAAATCGACCTAAAATTTGTTGTGCGGATATTCGAAATTCCAGGTATAGAAGAAGCTATACGATAAACTGCCTTCACACGAAAATACTCAAGATCACATTAGATGTTATATTGAATGGCGATCTTTACAAAATCTAATTCAAAAGCAGACTACAATTTATACACTTATCAATGAAAAGCTAATCACTTGAACTCAAAAGTGGAAAGAAATTTTATATAGAATTTTGGACACTATTTTATTTTTGGGTGAAAGAGGCCTCGCTTTCAAAGACGAAAGTATATATCTTGGTGAACGAAACGATGGACATTTTTCTGGCATCTAAGATCTCATAAGACATTATGGTCCAATACTTAGAGATCATTTCGAGAAAGTTAGGATTTCACAACAGCAGCACAAACGTTTACAAGTTCACTATCTTTCCCCAGACATTCAGAACGAATTTATAGAAATTTGTGCAAAGCACGTGACGGAAAATATATTAGATCAAGGCAAGAAAGCCAAGTATTTTGCTATTATCGTTGATGTTATGCCTGCTGCTAGTCACGTTGACTACGTTCATTTTGCGCTAACTCCATTTCAATTCGAAAGCAACAAATTTTACAATTCTAGAACAGTTTTTGGCTTTCGTGCATTGTAACCAAAAAACTGGTCACAAAATCGCTGATTTAATTTGCCATACTTGATTGAAGATTGTCGTGCACAAGGGTACGATAACGGCGCGAATATGAAAAGAGTTTACAACGGAACACTACGTCACATTCTCGACAAAAACTCGAATGCTGATTACTCACCTTGTGCAACCCACAGTCTGAATTTATGTGGTGTTGATGCTGCAGAGTGTTGTACGGTGGCAAGTACTTTCTTCGGAGTTGTACAAAAGTGTTTTACTATTGTTCGGCCTGAGTGCGTCGTAAACCGGCAGTGGGTAGGCGCACAAGGGTCGATCTCAGGAAGGTTCACTCAGAAATACAATAAGAAGAACACAAAGAGGAATTTCCTCGTTATAATATAATATTTAATTCAGAGTGAAGGAAAATATACAATGTGGATACCATATTACCTTGGTGTTTTAAGTGACGATGGTGATCCTGGGCGATGTGAACTGCTTGGCGGTCGATCATAAAAGAGGCCGGTTATCCCGTTGAGGACAACCGCTAAGCCACGAAATAGTCCTCTGGTATTAAGGAGGGGAAAGGCCACACATACAACCACCCCCACATATACGTGCATGGGTGCTGACAACCTGCACACACACACGTGTATGTGTATGAAACGCATGCATTTGCATGCATGCACCCAAATGTAGGCGTGAGTGTGGGTGGCTGGAAATATTATTAAAACATTAGGGAGGGGCGCCGTCAATCAGGTAAAAGTTAGGAATTGGGCCTAAACATGCCGCCCCCTTGCGGTACGCAACGTCATAGTCCGCCAAGGATCACCGACCGTGAAGAAGAGGAAAAAAAAAAAACTTATAACTAATTATATCTAACTTACCATAACGCCGGCCAATCCGCCGGCTTGGCGACGCGCAAGATGGTTTGCGCAGTGTGCGAGCTTGGTGGCTGATGCCCCGGTCATTCGGCACTTTCGCGTTATGGTTCAAGGCCTGAGCCAGGTTTGCCTAGAGATAGGGATTGCGAACAGAAGTAAGAAGATATACGTGTTGATATTTCTTGCCGTTTATTGCAAATTCATTGGAAAGGAACAAACAAAGGATTTTGTATGAAGAAAAATTCAATAAATAATAACTGATTGTAATGATAAAGGAGTGTAAAAGCATACCTCCATTGTGAATTCATACAAGTGGCGAATGTTTGATAAAGGCGTTCACAATAGTAAACAGCCGCGATCACCTGCTCAATCGCTGTTCGATTACTTAGATAATTACCTCACCAGTGGTTTTCAAACCTTTTTGTAGATTTGATTTATTTACATATTTTAAAATGCCTGCATAGCTGGTGGCTCAACTTTAATCTATAAACTTGATTTTAGAAATTAATATTAATATGTAGTCTGATTTTCTATATACAAATTTAAAAGAAAGCTGATTTGAAACAAATGTGCAATTCATGGCACTTCAATTTAATAACGGCGAGCAAAAGAAAAACAAACCTTTCTTCTATTATCTGGCCGTTCTCCCTGTCAGCTATTATTTGACACGTAGGTATGGCAATGGAGGAATAGAAAGATTTTTCGCTGCTACGAATTCACAATGCAAGTCTTTTTCAACTGTGTACACCAAAAATGCCATAAAAATAACAAAGTATAAGAGTGTAAAAATTCATGTAGTTCCCAACCGAAGATGGTACTCTGAGCTAGCAAAGGGCCAAACGTGGTGGGCAGAATCCCTGGCAGCATTATTTCCGCATATACGTCTGTCCCTAGTACGAGACGGATCGGGGCGGATAAATAAAATTGGGGATCCGCCAGACGGAGATGTGCATACGGAGATGCGATGGCGCTGTCGACGCTGGTCGTGCTGGTGCTGGTAGGGAGTTGGAGCTCCCGGGCGAGCTCATCCGCAATCACTGTGGTGGGGGAGCATCCATCGATTAAGGCACGAACGAGGTGTAGCCGCCCCCCTGCCTCTATTTTCGTGACCGCGGTGGGGGTGATCGCTACCGTCGGTATCATGGTGGCGGTGGCAGCGGAGTGCGGGGCTAGGAGCCCTGCCCGGAAGGCGGACGCTGTGGAGAGCTGAAACGAGCTGTATCGTTGGCTACGATCTTGTGTCTGATGATGGGTGTGGTGTCGTGGTTGCAGGCGAAAAGGCCTTGTCTCCGCTCTGCGGTCGCGCGGTTGTTGTCTTCGTTGAGGTTCCTTGGTTTTCCGGCGAAGAGACCGAGTCTCCTCTCGGCCGTCACGAGTATGGCGCTGCACTGTAGATGTGTTGTGCTGGAGCCGCTTCCTTTCATGCTGCAAAAGCGGTCGAAACGATTTGGCTGCTGGTGTTGTGTTCGGGCGAAGAGACCGAGTCTCCGCTCCGGTTCGGTGGATTCGAGCTGGACGAAGAGGCCCAGTCTCGGTTCCAGCATCTGACGCATATAAAGATATGGAGTCGTCAATCCGCTGACGGGGTGATTCCAGCTCCTCCTCAACTTCTACACTCCATGGCTTGGAGCGGGCTTCGTGGAGTAGCTGTTCCTCTTCATCAATCGAGGAGATGTGAAGCATCGTGTGATGTTTTTCGCCGTATTTTTTACATCGGCCTTTGCTTGGGTACGCGTT
The DNA here is from genome assembly GCF_040869045.1 of Eurosta solidaginis. Taxonomy (NCBI): domain Eukaryota; kingdom Metazoa; phylum Arthropoda; class Insecta; order Diptera; family Tephritidae; genus Eurosta; species Eurosta solidaginis. The sequence continues at coordinate 20,729,360 of NC_090324.1, forward strand.
AGAGCGGTGGTTCCTCGGTTTTTTTGGCCCGAAAGATGGGGCACAGGCGTAGGGGATGTTGCTTAAAACAAGCGCGGCATTCCGACGTATAACGCATGACGCTCTTGGCAGCGTTTCGTTGCATAGCGGCAAAGCGACCCATTTTCCTGAAAGAAATGCAATATGTTTGACTGGGTCGAGTCATTCTCGAAAATGCGGAGGCGAGTGGTCCCTAATTGTATTATTGAAATTTGGGAAATTTTATTCGCGCGCGTATATGGGGAAAAACATCTGTCGCTGCATAAAAAAAATATTCATATGTGGCGCGCATTATGTACATGGCCTCTTCCCCCGCACGTTATGTTCCGGGGTCTTTAGTACCTTATTTTGTTTATTTCGTGTCACCCGATAGCGTTTTAGTTAGCCAAGGGAACACTAGTGCTGTAGAAAAATTAGCATTTACGACTTTTATAGCGTGGGTTCTTCTGAGACGCTGTTATTTGTGTTGTTGGTGCTAAAACCCAACAACTTTCCTGCCCGCCACAAAAAAAATGTTTGGACAGCAAAATTGTATGCTATATAAAGAAAAAATAAAAAAAATCTTCATTTTGGACGAAGAGAAAAATTTGTAGAATGAATCATTTTTTTTTTTTTTTTTGTATTGCCCTTCGCTTATTTCTTCAACTTTTCCCCAAGTACGCTTGTAGTCCTGTTTTATTGATGGCCTTTAGCAAACGACACGGATTAAAACTCGGCATATATATGTACATACTTTGGTATAAGTATATGGGCAGTCAGTGCACGGACTTTACCGCATTGGTAGATTGACCAACCTTTTTGACCCATTTTTCAGTTTCTACTACTTCTGCTACCAAAACTTAGATTCTACCAATATTTCAGTATTTTCGCACTGAAAACGTATACTGCGATAATTTTAAAGTATTAAATTTCAGAGCCCACCCATTTGGGCGATACTGACCAAATCAGTCAATTTTGAAAAATTTGTGAAGAACTTAAACAGGAAATAAATTTTTGAGTAGAGAAATATAGTAACTGAGTACGCGAATATTTTCTGCGCTATTTTTCCATTTTTTTTTTTTTGAATAATTTGAACGAAAATAGAAGGTTCTACGTAAACGATTACCTGTCGAGATTTTGTGGCAGTATTTTTGGTACTTTGGAATATTGTTGCGGTTGTCAGACGTTTTGTATGTGATTTATTTTGAGTATTGTTTGTTTTACAATGAATTGGGAATTTTTTGTTACCAATATAAACCGTAGTTATTGTTTTCATGAAACTTCTACTGCTATTTCCATTTCCTGTTTACGAAAATTTTTGCCTTTAAAAAAAGTCCGTGTACTGGTAGATATTTACTAGCAGCAAAGAAAAGAAAAAAAATTATGCACATTCATACATATCCGTGTATAGAATGTAAATTCCTCCGAATTGAAGCCAACGGGACTAATCGAAAGATTTCTTCCGTTGCTTCATTCTTTCATTTTTTACGCGTGGTTGAATACGGTTTGCTTTGCGTTGACGTTCCACAGTGGAAAAAAGTGCTTGTGCTGCGCAATTTTCATAAAATACAGAGGACATCGTCGGTATAAGTACTTTGAAATGCAGTTAAACTTTATTATCCATTCGATTAAGTAATCAATCAGAAGTATTTAGTACAATTTTAAATTTGTACATTGCTTCAGGTGCAAAAAAAATTATTTAATCGATTATTTACTGTAGAATAAACTATATGCAGCTGTCCAAATATCTATTTTAAAGGAAGACATGTTTTCATTTGTACGAAACTTAACATCAAGACCTATTCAATTGGCAACTGTATTATACAGGATAAATCGTATTGCTAATTTAAATCATCCACAACTAACCGAAACAACTGGAGCGATTGTTGGCGCATCTGCATTCATAAATCAAAGAAGCTTCTCGGGTGAGTGATGAAGTTGCGGAGTCAGTTTGAATATATAGGTACCTATGGGTGTGCATGTGGACACGCATAGTTAAGACAGCATGCACCGTCTCTTCTTAATTTAATTTAAGTACACGAAAACTACCTGTATGTATAGTGCATTGTTTGGTTAGGCTATACATTTAAACCTTAATTTTGCTTAGTTATTGCAACAGCATTTGGGTGTAAAAGCAGTGAACGCAGTGAACGTTTTCAATAACAGTTTGGCAAACCGAAATTTTTACGCTTTCTATGTTCGTATGTACATATGTATGTGTTTGCACTCACATACAAAGCTACCAATAAACGTTCGCTAGATTTGCGACTCAACGTTTCAGAGCGATCGGTCTATATTTGCAGAGAAGCGGTACATAAATACTACTTTTAAGTTCTTTACATTATTCCAGCTGAGGCACTTTGTTGTAACCACGCGTTCCATCTATGGATGACGTTGCAATGGTGCTGATATCCAAAGTTAACGTGTGGCTCTGTTCAATTACAAAGCTCACGTACATACTGTATGTAACATCGTGCTTCCCATCTGGGGTACCAAAGAAATGATAATAAAGATGACCCAAAGCGAGGTTAATCTGGAATGTCACCATATTCATGCCAAATATATTGAAAAGGGACACTTTAGCAACATAGTGAATACATTATCGGAAACCAAACAGCAGCCCATCGTATGGTTACGCGCGGGATGGACTAGGAGGTTGAAGGTGGTCATATTAAATCATTCCCGAGATGGTCGTGCGTATAATACTTTAATGGGGTTTCTTACCGGAAAGGACCAGATCTATATCCGTCAAAGAACCATCGACCTTTATAACACTTACCAAAACCTTCGGGAGGGGTCTTTATTGCTACAAAAACACTAACTGTTATAATTTATGTAAAACTGAGGTTCCAGTAAATAATGTGGGTATCTGCATTTCTTTCATTAATAAGTCATTTACAAAGGCTTCATTCAAATTCGTGTACAAGGAATTCAAATTTGAACCCTTTTTTTTCATCAATGAAAAGATCACATCCAAATTAGACCCTCAATCTTTTCTAGGACGGCAATATATGGTTATAAGTTTTTGAAAAACGTAGCGTCAAAGATGCGCTTCACTTTCTACAATCTCTGCGAAACAAAGCCTGTACCTAAATCATACATTAAACTTATCGGTCCAAGGCAATGAGAACGGTTTTTAAAAAACACCACGGAATAGTGCCACAGGAGACATAACACGAAAACAGATTCCATCAGCTGTTACTGTGACGGTTCGTAGCCGACAAGAATTGGGTGCAATATCTAATTCATTTTTCGACGCAGTTCTATACGAAGCTGTTTGGAGAGTATCTTAAAGATCCAACAAACATTCATACCCAATTCTTTGTATAGTGATAAAGCTATGGGGTGAAAAATTTTTTTTTTTTTTAAGATAACTAAACTTTTTGTTTTCTGCTGGTAAAAACAGCTCAGTGGGAAGGAAGTTCATAATATTCCATGAATGCCATGGTAGATACCTTGTGAGGTGGGTGGCGACAAATTGAGCACACGCTATCCACGAGTTCGGCATAAGATGCTATTGCGTACTTTCAACGAAAGAGGGCAAAACCCTCCGTATAAATGCGAATTTTGTAAAAAAAAGGTTTTGAAATTTCGAATGCGTTTAGTTGCGCAATGGGAGAAACAGTACTCGTATCCGCTTTTCGTTGCCTCTTTGTTGGTTAGATTATATGGCTAAAGCCTCGATTCGTAAAACATCGTGCTTCCAGCATACATGAGGATGGCAAATTTCAGTGTCCTCTATGCCAGGATGAATTTGAAAATTACAAACCAAAACACACACATTTGGCAACTTATAAAAACTACAAGCAATGGTTAAAGAGTTTACTCGTCAAGCGAACCGTATTTGAGATGAGGGTGTAAGGAAAGCAGTCATAGTTATTTAACTTTTTAAATGTTTGACAAAAAAATTTTTTTGCAGAACTGCCATGACAATTATGACGCTGTCTTCGAATAGTTTCCGTATTTCTCATAAAATTTAGTGCATAGTCTTATCCACAATGATTTAGTGCTGAACATATCCGTTGAAGGCGTAGCAACAATCCCAAATTAACACGACAATTCTCACATTGCCCATTCATTTAGAGAACAGAAGCAAATTGAAACATTTTTACGTCGAAATAAGTTGTTGAAAATAATCGAAGGTGCAACGGATCTATTTACAAAAAGGTATCGCCCACCCAAGCAGCCCGAAGGCACTCTGGGCGCTTTATTGCTGCCGTACGCGGATTTCACACAAAATGGTCATCTCGAATGGTTGTGGAGGAGCCTCAACAATTCCTTAATGCTGCCAAATATTGCGTTTATGCGCTTGTTGCTTCGATAACCAATCTGTGAAGTTGCAGTAGACAAGTATCTTTGGTAGTATATTAGTAGTGATAATAAATTTGAAATGACAAAAGTTTTTATGCCAAGGGTTTTTGGGGAAATAATTCAGTTTCTACTAAATATTTCGTGAATTAATAAAGTCTTTTTTTGGTCATTCTTTCAGAAATTGTTTGAAGAATGACGTACGTTAGAATTTTATTTAAAAACGCACTATCTCAAATTTGTTGCCAGACCTCCCAATATGAGCATGAGTGCGATGCATTTTGTCGTAAGAAAAGTTAATGGAACTCATTCCGAGATGCAGCGTTCCTCAATCTAACTCTAATATAGGGCGGTTTTTGGGGTGATACGACCCTCCGCAGCCGCAAGGAACTGGCAAAAACAAAACTAAAAGAAAATGGCTTATTGCCTTATAACTTCATATTCCTCCCTTGACTTTGACAGAAATGTTAAGCTTTGTGCGGTCCTGCTACACGGGGAGTATTCACCTTTTTATTCTGAAATTTCGGAAAGCTCTGTTCCGTTAAGTATTCACGGAAGCGTTCCGGATAAACCGTTAATTTATCATATTTGGAATGCGTTCCTTTGATACTACCACACGAGGTCTGTATAAGCATAATATTTCCAAATATAAGCCGATTCTCCAAATTCTCAGATGGAGAAGAATGTTCCGAACATACTGATTTAATAGAATAGAAGGTCGACTTTTAACACGCGCCCAAAAATCTTTCTAATATTTCTTAAATGTATACAAAAAACAATGTTTCGACGCTGCATGCAGTTGGATAGCATTTAGGCATGCATGCATTTCCTTCCACGCAAAATTAATGCGCTATTAAGCTGAATGCTCAGAATTTTAAAAATTATGTGAAAGCTTTGGGGGTTTTCATTCGAAGTTTGGAATAGTCAGGTGCTTTTCTTAATATTCGGACTGGCTTAATTCGGATTTCTAAAATTATAAACCACTGCTAATATCTGGGCAAGATGAGTTTTCTCTTCTGCGGTAGGCTTTTCTGTTGTCCTCGTTATGGGATAACGAGTGAATTGGGATTGCTTCTTGAAAATTGTAAATAAAACAGGCCTTTATGTTCTTTGGCAGATAGCGGGTCTGCGTTAGGGCTTCTGGTGACTTCGCTCGGGGTGAGCGAGTGAATTGTGGGATATTTTTGAAAATTTAAAATATAATGGGCCGAATGTCTTTAGGTTCTGTAGCAGATATCGGGTCTGCGTTAGGTTATTGGTTGGCCTCGTTCCGGTGAACGAGGGCTGGGGTTGATTTTTAGAAAATGTAAAGACGAGGTTGATTTTTTTGATTTTTGTTTTTTTTTTTGAAAGGAGGTATGTGGAGGAACGGAGGGATTGTTTAGAGGAGCTCGTGATACTCTCACAGTCTGTCTCCGTGGGAAGAAGGATCAGTTTGACCAAAGGTCGTGTGACTTGACCCTTCTCGGTTCTGAGGTCGACAACACGTACTCGGTTATCTTCGCCGGGGTGTACGTTGACGACTCTACCTAGCCTCCACTCGTTGGGAGATAAGTTGTCCTCTTTGAGGACAGCGAGGTCTCCCACATTTATATTTTCTTTGGGATGCTTCCACTTCACTCGTTTTTGAAGTTCGGATAGATATTCCACCTTCCATCGTTTGCGGAAAGTGTGAAGGAGGGCTTTGAGTTTCTGCCATCGATTGATCATCGAGGCAGAGCTCCCACTGGCATCTGGTTCTGGTGGAGCCAGCAGGTGGCTGCCGGTTAGGAAATGTCCTGGGGTTAGTGGTTCCAGATCCGTTGGGTCATTTGACCCTGGACTAAGAGGGCGCGAATGGAGGCACGCCTCAATCGGGCACAAAAGTGTTTGGAACTCCTCCATAGTATACTTATTGGGAGACTCGACCTTTTTGAAGTGGCTTTTGAAGCTCTTCACTCCCGCTTCCCACAGGCCGCCCATATGTGGGGCGGCGGCGGGAATAAAATGCCAAGTTAATCCTTGTTGGCTGTACTTGGAGACTGTTTTGTCTCGGCTTTCTGCCAGGAAGGCTTGGAATTTCGATCGTAGAGATCTGGAAGGTCCGACAAAGTTCGTACCATTGTCGGAGTAGATGTTTTTCGGACATCCTCTTCTCGCGATAAAACGCGAAAAGGCTGCGAGGAAGCATGGGGTGGTTAGGTCACTAGTGGCTTCTAGGTGGATGGCCTTAGTGGAGAAGCAGACAAATAGGCATACGTAGCCTTTGGACAGTCGACATCCCCTACCGCGGTAGCTTTTGATGTCGAAAGGCCCCGCGAAATCTATCCCGGTATTGGTGGACGCGCGGGTAAAGGTAGTACGTTCGCAGGGAAGGATACCCATAAGTTGGGACTGCGCCTGCTTCCTGTGAATAATGCAGGTTTTGCAATTGTGAATGATGGCTCTGATCATGGTCTTGACATTCGGAATCCAATATTGGGTTCGTATGAGACGGAGCATGAGCTGGTTCTCGCCATGAAGGGAGTAATGATGAAACATCATGACTGTAAGGCGAGATAGCCTACAATTGTAAGGCAAGATGATCGTATGCCGCTCGTTGTATGACATGTTTTTTGAAGCCCCTAGACGCCCTCCTGTTCTGATAATATCATCCTTGTCGATGTATGGGTTGAGTGACAGGATTTCACTCTTCCGATCAATAGGTTCCCTATTTTTTAATTTTAAATATTCTGTACCGTAAAATTGTTTCTGGCAGACTCGTATTAATGCTTGAGTCGTTGCCTTAGTCTCATCGGCTGAGATTATGCACGACTTTTCTTGGAACACTGCTTTAGTTTTAGGATGCGTTCTTTTATGGAATCTCCTAACATATGATAGAACCTCCAAAGCCCTGGGTAAGTTTGAAAAACGGCCGAGAATATCTAGATGATCTACCTTTGTCGTGGCATATGTTTGTGCCCTCTTCTCCTCAACGGAAGTTTTGTATTCTGTCTCTTGTGCTGGCCAGTGGGAATTGTCTTCTTGTAGCCAAGAAGGTCCCTACCACCAGAACGAATTGTTGACCAATTCTGATGCAAGTAGTCCTCTGCTTTCTAGACCCGCTGGATTAGATTCCGAGTCCACGTGAAGCCAGTCCTTGCTACCGACCATATCGATAATCTTAGTGATTCGGTGTGCGACGAAGATTGACCAGGAACAGGGCGGCTTTCTTATCCATGCGAGTACGATGGTTGAATCCGTCCAGAGGTGAACTTTTGCTGGTCCCAAATGAATGTTTCGGAATATTGATTCCATGATTTCTGCAAGCAGCACGGCGCCGCAGAGCTCTAAACGTGGTAGCGAGATGGTTTTCACTAGAGCTACTCTGGTTTTTGCTAAAAGTAAGTGTATGAAAACCTGAGCGTCTTTTTTCACGCGCATGTATACCGCTGCCGCATATGCTTTCTCGGAAGCGTCACAGAAGCCGTGGATTTCTATGTCGCCTTCCGGTGAAAAATTTACACACAGCGTTATCCTAATGTTATCTATTTCGCTATAGTGTTGGGTGAAAATTTCCCACCGTTCTAAGGTAGTTGGGGAGACAGTTTCGTCCCACCCGGTGCCCTCTAACCAGATATTCTGCATTAGTATTTTTGCCACTATGACCATTGGTGCAAGCCAGCCTAAAGGGTCGAAATGTTTGGCTATAGCGGATAGGATTGCGCGTTTGGTGATGTTCTCGCCATTTTCTAAAACTCCTGCGGTGAAGTAAAACATGTCTGAATGCGCGTTCCATCGTATTCCGAGTGCCTTCACCGAGCTAGCCTCCTCAAACGCTAGGAAGTCCTCGCTGAGCAGATCCGTTTTGGGGATGTCCTGAAGGATTTCCTCACAATTTGATGTCCACTTGCGCAATGGAAAGCCAGCTGAGTGTAATGCTTCGCGAATCTCGTTTCTTGCTTTGATAGTTGACGCTATTGTATGCCCTCCAGATAAAACATCGTCGACATACGTACTTTCGCGTAATATACCCGATTATATTGGGTGGGTATTTTCTACATCATCAGCCAATTGTAGAAGTGACCGTATCGCGAGGTAGGGGGCGCAGGTTACACCAAAGGTGACAGTCTTAAGTTCGTAAAGACTGATGGGTTCGTTGGGGAATGTTCGATGGACAATTCTTTGAAATTTGGCGTGATTATCGGTCACCCAAATTTGCTTATACATCTTTTCTATGTCACTATTAAAGACAAAGCGGTACATTCTCCAACGTAGAATTAAAATAGGCAAGTCTACTTGGAGTACTGGACCTGGGTGGAGTATGTCGTTTAGACTAATGCCATTTGCTGTCGGACTTGACGCGTTGAAGACGACGGGCACCTTGGTAGTGGTACTTTCCGCCTTTACAACGGCGTGGTGGGGCAGGAAATAATTATCTGAATCGTGGGATGGAATATCGTTTTTGATTTTTCTCATATGTCCAAGCGTTTCGTATTCGGATAACACCCGAACATACTCTTTCCCTAACTGTTGGTTTTTCAGTAATCGCCCCTCATTTCTGAAGAATTGTGAACATGCGCGCTTTAGGGACGGTCCTAATGCAATCTTCTCAGGGTAGGGTAGAGGGGGGAAGCTTCGACAGGTTAAGAGAAAATGATTTTTTTAGAGAAACTAGAATGAGAAATAGATAACTCCTTTCATAATTACGGATTTGTGGTTAATATTCCACATGCTTTTTTTTCTAAGTTATAATCAAATAAACAAAAGCAAAAAATATGACGAAACCTCCCTTTTTCAGGGAGGCTTCGTCAGTCATCTGGGTGGCTTCGACATTGGGCGGGAGGTTTCGACATTTATGAAATATAGCAATTTAACCAGCAAAATAAAAAAAAGATGTTGGAAAAAACTCTAAATACGATTTTTAATTCATATTTGATGTTATTTATTTCAATACAGTAACAAATTTTTCGAACAAAAACATAAAAAATTTAAGCGAAAAATAAAGTATAACTGCACTTTTAACGAACATCTAAATTTGTAAAATCAAAGTTAAAAATAAACTTGCTTTGCGCACGTGAAGTTCTGGTGGATGTTCAGTTGAGGACAATATACTTATTATATCCTGCTTTGAAACCAAGTGTCTGTCTTCTACAATCGGTTCATAGAAATATTGGGTTTTATTTTGATGTCTGAGGAATTTCGCGACACACGTCGAATTTTCAACTTCCACGACTACACCAGTGTAAAAGAAATTTGTTTTGTCAGTGAACATAATAACAAAAACAAAAACGAATCGTCTAGCCAAGTCATACGGCAATCCATGATGAAGATTTGAACATTTCTTGAAGTAAACCGTTAAGTCTTTTTCCTGGGCAGCTGTAAGTACTTGATTGGAAGAAAACTTCGACTGAAAATCTTTAACAGTTCCCATATTTGTTTGCTCTTTTGAAATTCGAGATATTAGTGTTGTCCGCTTCAAGTTATATTTCTGAGCAGCGCTTGATGGGGTTTCTTTTTTTTGTTTTATCTCCTCGATGCCTTTTTTCATTTTATCTTCGTTGATGATCTTTTCAGGGAACTTTCTTTTGTAGATATTTGGCATCTTGATGGCTGTAAAATATTACTTGCTACGTAAAAACTTTGTCGAAGCCTCCCAAAACATATTGTCGAACCCTCCCCCGTGCACTTATTTCAGATATTTCGCTCCAAAATATTCATCTTGGTGTTTTTGAAAAAGTCTTTAAAAGCAATAAATCTTAATTTTATTGCAATATTAATGGGCAGAAAACTCATGTTATATATTCTATATTGTACACTTTACACGCGAATACTTACCAGCAATTTTTACATGAACACTTTTCAAAAATAAAAAATCTCGTCTGCATACTATCGCCGTTGAACAAGCACTGAATAGCTTTCATGACAGCGTCACACTCAATTTGGTTACTGTTTATTGGTGGAATAAGAACAATGGCAGTAATAACGGCGGCCAAATTTGAAAAAGTCGAAGCCTCCCTCATGTCGAAGCCTCCCCCTTCTACCCTAATCCTGCCTGAATGGTAGCGAAACTGTATATCTTCCACTTTCATCACATTTTGTTGTGTCCTCAAATAATTGTTCACAATACCTTTCTTCTTCATTAAGCATTTTATTTTTGGACACATTTTCTACCTCCCAGAAAGCTTTTAATTAGTTGTCCAACGCAACCTCGTTGTAGAATGACGTGATGCTCTTCGTTGGACTCGGTGCTTCGATGCGACCGGTTAGTATCCAACCGAACACTGTCTCTTGGGCCAAAAGTGTATTTAGTACATTCTTTTTCAGACCGCTCAGTATAATTTGGGGATATATGTCTCCTCCAAGTATGAGGTCTACGTCTTCGTTCTTGTCCGCCAAAACCAAGTCTGGGAATGCATGCATAGTCATGGCGTTGATATGGCAGGATGGAAGATTCCCAGTGAGTTTGGCTAGGACTAGAAAGGGTGTAGTCAGGCTTAAGCAGGCAGGCAGGTGAACGTAATTCAATTTTGGATGCTTCTTTCACCTGAGCTGACACCGCATTTGTAATGCCTGAAACTTGGGCATGCATTTTTCTCGTTGGCAAATTGATTCTGCGTTTCAGTCTTTCTGTTATAAAATAACATTCAGACCCTGAATCAATTAATGACCGTGCGGAGAAGTCGGTACCATTATGGCGAATGTGTACACGAGCAGTTCCTAATAGCACGCCTGTACTGTGGAATTGGCATGACAGGATTTTACATTCTGGTTCGCAGATTGTCGCGCCTGTGCCGAAGTTATTGTGATATTATCCGCATCTTTAAAAGGATTGCGCAGAGCAGTTTGCTGAGATGTATCCGCATGCAAGAGCGTGTGGTGGCGAGAGTGACATTTGGAACAGTTGTAGGAACTGGTGCACTTCGTCACGGTGTGTCCTGGGGATAAGCAATTCAGGCAGCTACTTGTGGATTTTATAAATTTAATCCTTTCTACTGGGGTTAACTCGCAGAAGCGTGAACAGTTGCGTAATCTGTGTTCAGGGGATTTACACATTTTACAAATTGATTTTATTGTTTGCTTGGATATTTTCGGTTGAAAAGCACCAAGTCTTTTCGTAGGGGTTTCTGACGATTGTCGCAACGAGTTTGGTTTTTGCACTTCCGAAGTGGAATGCCCTGTAAAACCAGACACTGTTTCAAGTGTCTGAAACCGATTAGACAAGAATTTATCCATATCCTCCCACTTGGATATGTCCATTTTATGGTCTATACTTTGCTCCCAAAGAGCCAGCGTGCTCTCTGGTAACTTGGTTGAGCATAGATAGGTCAGGATTGCATCCCAATTGGAAGTGTCAATTTTATGGCATTTGAGGGACGAAATACAATTATTTATATCATTTTGTAGCTTTTTTATTGAACTACCACACTCGCTTTCTACCTTTTTTAAGTTAAATAGAATTTGTAGTTGTGTGTTAACTAAGATACGTTTGTTCTCGTATCTTACACACAAGTTTTCCCAGGCCATCTCGAAACCTTCATTTGTGAGAGGGCATTTTTTAATGATATCTTTTTCTTCGCCCTGCATTTTGTTGTTGAGATGGAATAACTTTTCCACCCCTTTCAAGCTGGAATTGTTTATATAAATTGCCGTGAAAAGGTCGCGAAAAGTTGGCCAAGTCAGATAATCCCCTTTAAAAACTTCCGTGTCGCAAGCAGGGAGGCGAATTTTATGCCCATGAGGTTCTTGCTCAGGGTTGACGTTCTTTTCATCCTTCTTGTATTTTTCTGCCTCAGCAGATATAGACACTGAACATCGCACGTAGATTGCGTATGCTGCCTTTTTCTTCTTTCTGATCGCCATAACGTCATCCGCTGACACCTCATCAGATCCCAATAGCGAATCAAACGCAGACTTTGCCTTCTTCCACAATAGCCGCAACTCCTCCTGCTGTATTACAAGGGTGTGTTTGCTATGGTCGCTTTCCGGAATAAGGCTGTAATCTTTATCAAACTCTGCGATTGATTCTGCTAAACAGATGTAGGTTTCCATTGTTTTATTTACGTTTATTAACGAGAAAATTTCCGATTAGAAAAATGGAACGCTTTAGAGTAAAAATACCTGCCCAGCCGTAAATAAACACTATTGAAATTCGAAGTTTATTATTTATTTTGTTTATTGCAGACTTTGTCAGAGTAGCGACAACGAAAAAAGGGTTTGTTTTAAGGACCTTTTGTCACAGCAGCGACAACAGCAAAAGATTTAATGTACAAACTTTTTGTCTCAGCGGCGACAACAAAAGGGGGGACCACTCGCTACCTCCACAAATAATGGGTGTATTTTTGAAGAAGTGAAAAAATGCGTGCGATATTCGAAACCAAGCGCAAAAAAAGTGTTTAAAAAGTGAAGTGAGCACCGGATTAATTAATTAAATTGAACTTAATTTCGTGTTTGTGATGTGCAAAAAAACAACAACACAAAACTATTTAGTATGGTGCGGAAAATGAGGTTAGCTTACCCTTTCTTTGTGTTGTGTCTGGAAAACCTTACCACTGGTGGGGGGATAGACCAGATAATCACAAGGATCAAAATAAAATTAATAAACCAAGTGATTTAATTTTTTGAAATTGGAAAGAAAAAATGGTGCTCACTAAATAACTTCACTTTTTTACTTCTTTTTGATTTTAATTTTTCCCGCACTACACGGGTTTTTTTCTTTATTTTGCAAAAAAAAACAACACTCAAAAAAAGTGGCAAGAAATATAACACTTACTTCTTATTGGTTTTTGTGCTGGAAAAGTTGATTGTGCTGTGCTGTGGTTGGCGAATATGCTGTGGCTCTGGTCACCTATGTACAGTAAAAACTCCAACTTTTTCCTTGCCAATTTTTGGCTGCTAATATCGTGTTGTATAATATGTAACTTCCAAACTTCTTTGTTATGTTCTGCTGGGATATGCTGTGGCAAATAAGTTCTCGTGGCAAACCTTTTGCAAATTGTGCTGTGTTGTGGACTGTAATTTGTAGGTGCTTTTAGTTCCATTTTCGGGGAGTAAGGACCAATGTTCGGCCTGAGTGCGTCGTAAATCGGCAGTGGGTAGGCGCACAAGGGTCGATCTCAGGAAGGTTCACTCAGAAATACAATAAGAAGAACACAAAGAGGAATTTCCTCGTTATAATATAATATTTAATTCAGAGTGAAGGAAAATATACAATGTGAATACAATATTACCTTGGTGTTTTAAGTGACGATGGTGATCCTGGGCGATGTGAACTGCTTGGCGGTCGATCATAAAAGAGGCCGGTTATCCCGTTGAGGACAACCGCTAAGCCGCGAAAAAGTCCTCTGGTGTTAAGGAGGGGAAGGCCACACATACAACCAACCCCACATATACGTGCATGGGTGCTGACAACCTGCACACACAAACGTGCATGTGTATGAAACGCATGCATATGCATGCATGCACACAAATGTAGGCGTGAGTGTGGGTGGCTGGAAATATTATTAAAACATTAGGGAGGGGCGCCGTCAATCAGGAAAAAGTTAGGCATTGGACCTAAACAACTATTTTCAGCAGCGCTCCACAACGATGGGATTTCCTCAACAAATTAGATGGGGTTACACTGAAATGAGAGTCCTTGGTCGGGAAAAAACCCGAGTCGCTCAACATAGAACCAACTGCCAGGCGTCGCACCTTTATGCCGGGAATTGCCCAGTGAATCCAGTACTCAAAGAACAGTACCCAAAACTTGCGGAAGAGGAACGCATACTCCCCAGGGAAACGCGAGTCACTCTAGCTCAACGTCGTTCTGTATACTGTAACAGGTTAAACTGTTACCTATCCAGAATCAACCCCCACATTCAAAATGTATGCCCGCTTGCAATGTGTCCCCCACATGACACAAACCATCTCTTTTTTTGTAATGTGGAACCAACGCCTCTAACACCCCTCTCATTATGGTCCAGCCGTGTTGAAACAGCAAGTTTCCCTGGGACTCCTGTTAGAGGATATTGATGACAATTAGTGATCGGTCGCACCTATTGGGTGGGGCGAGGCACTGCTACAACAACAATAACATGGGACATCCTAAAAAAAATGTACCGAGCTCTCTTCGTAGTCTTTCAGCCAAAAGCCAAGTTTGACTGTGCAAACATACGGAGATGTTATCGGCGTTCTCAAGTACATCAACAATTCAAATGTAACTTGATGTCCTCAATCAAAATACTGACTACCATTAATGAAAAAAACGTGGTCCTTGAAGCTAGAGACGTCACCATAGATGTTGAAGTCCGACATCTAGATGCTTTATTAGCTGATTTGAAGTTGATCAGGAACCAATGGGAAACAATTTTAAACGAATGCAAAACAGTTGCTATTCAATTGAACATCTCGCCAAAGTTTCCGGACATTCGAAAGAGAAAACCCAAAAGACGTTCTGAAGATAATTTAAATGAGATGATTACGGGTGATTCATAGTCTGATTTTAAAAACTATACATTCCTGGTGATCGTTGATTCGGTAATCACTGGCATTACTGAACGATTTGCAGGTATGAGAAATTTGAGCGAGACGTTTTCATTTTTGTGGCAATTTGAAGACATGGATGATACTACGTTTCAGGTGAGCGCAGCAAGATTAGTCGAAAAATACAAGTCGGACATTTTTCAAAGTTTAGAATGCGAAATAATTTACTTGAAACACATTTACGAAGCAAATTTTGATAAAGGTCTGTCACCTTTGGAATTGCTAAATGCCATCTATGTTCAAAATATGTATACAATTTTCCCCAACATTTGTGTTGCTTTACGTATATTTTGCACTATACCTGTCACTTCAGCGTCCTTTCAAGAATCAGAAACTTGCATAGATTGTGTTCATCTAAAGAGTGAGTTTTAGGATTTGTCATGCTTTGTGTTGAATCCGTTTTGGCAAGACAGTTCAATTTTGATATTATTATAAAAAATTTTGCAGCGAAAAAAGCAAGAAAAGCCACTCTTTGATATTCGAACCTTCTATATTGAGTAACTAAAATTTATAATCATCATTAAATTTATCAGAAATGTATTAAAATGTTACCAACTAACTAGAAAAGATTATTTGAAACAAACATTTCTGTGTCAAAAAATTCAAGTTTTTGGGATATTTTTCAGGGTGGAAAGATTTTCCCATAAATAGACTGAGTGCGAATGAAACAACATGAGTGTGTTGCTTAAAAAAATCCCGAAAAATGGAAATAAACAAAAATTATTTGAGGTGCTCGTTTGACACTTTAAAATTAATTTTAAATTTTCGGAAAACATTTAAAGTTTTAGCGCTTAAATTGCGAAAAAGTAAAAGCTCAAAATTTTGAACGGTTTGCAACTAATTTTCGAAAAAGTGGGAGTTTAAACTTTCGAACGGTCTGCAGTTACTTTTTTTTATTTATTTAATAATCTACAAATTAAGCAATTTAAACAGACTAAATAGCAAATAGCAGTACATTTACATATAGCATGTCTTATACGAAACGAGTGTGCAGTGTAAAACAAGAAGTAAACCATCTTAAGAATTATAGTTACATATTTGATATTAAGAGGTGACATGTATAATTATATGCGCGATAATTTAAATAAATAACTTAACTTTACAAGAGGGTATGAGTTTTGTATACGTATGCCCAGTAAGGGGCAGACGAATGTGCTCAGAAGGGAGCTGACGCGAATTGCTCAGAAAGGAGCTGATTGCCCAGTAGAGGCCTAACGAAAGGTGCTCAGAAGGGAGCTGACACGAACCGCTCAGAAAGAGCTGCTATATTATATATACATAAAATGGAGTAACAGTAAGTTATAGTTAGTTATTTGAAATATGTATACATATATACTAATTTAACTCA